>NC_139632.1:41064995-41129995 GCF_964638095.1 Poromitra crassiceps
CCATGTTGAAAACGAGCAGGTACAACATATAGAGCTGTGTCCATGTTGAAAACGAGCAGGCACAACATATAGAGCTGTGTCCATGTTGAAAACGAGCAGGTACAACATATAGAGCTGTGTCCATGTTGAAAACGAGCAGGTACAACATATAGAGCTGTGTCCATGTTGAAAACGAGCAGCACAACATATAGAGCTGTGTCCATGTTGAAAACGAGCAGGCACAACATATAGAGCTGTGTCCATGTTGAAAACGAGCAGGCACAACATATAGAGCTGTGTCCATGTTGAAAACGAGCAGGTACAACATATAGAGCTGTGTCCATGTTGAAAACGAGCAGGTACAACATATAGAGCTGTGTCCATGTTGAAAACGAGCAGGTACAACATATAGAGCTGTGTCCATGTTGAAAACGAGCAGGCACAACATATAGAGCTGTGTCCATGTTGAAAACGAGCAGGTACAACATATAGAGCTGTGTCCATGTTGAAAACGAGCAGGCACAACATATAGAGCTGTGTCCATGTTGAAAACGAGCAGGTACAACATATAGAGCTGTGTCCATGTTGAAAACGAGCAGGTACAACATATAGAGCTGTGTCCATGTTGAAAACGAGCAGGCACAACATATAGAGCTGTGTCCATGTTGAAAACGAGCAGGCACAACATATAGAGCTGTGTCCATGTTGAAAACGAGCAGGCACAACATATAGAGCTGTGTCCATGTTGAAAACGAGCAGGCACAACATATAGAGCTGTGTCCATGTTGAAAACGAGCAGGTACAACATATAGAGCTGTGTCCATGTTGAAAACGAGCAGGTACAACATATAGAGCTGTGTCCATGTTGAAAACGAGCAGGCACAACATATAGAGCTGTGTCCATGTTGAAAACGAGCAGGTACAACATATAGAGCTGTGTCCATGTTGAAAACGAGCAGGCACAACATATAGAGCTGTGTCCATGTTGAAAACGAGCAGGTACAACATATAGAGCTGTGTCCATGTTGAAAACGAGCAGGTACAACATATAGAGCTGTGTCCATGTTGAAAACGAGCAGGCACAACATATAGAGCTGTGTCCATGTTGAAAACGAGCAGGCACAACATATAGAGCTGTGTCCATGTTGAAAACGAGCAGGCACAACATATAGAGCTGTGTCCATGTTGAAAACGAGCAGGTACAACATATAGAGCTGTGTCCATGTTGAAAACGAGCAGGTACAACATATAGAGCTGTGTCCATGTTGAAAACGAGCAGGTACAACATATAGAGCTGTGTCCATGTTGAAAACGAGCAGGCACAACATATAGAGCTGTGTCCATGTTGAAAACGAGCAGGTACAACATATAGAGCTGTGTCCATGTTGAAAACGAGCAGGTACAACATATAGAGCTGTGTCCATGTTGAAAACGAGCAGGCACAACATATAGAGCTGTGTCCATGTTGAAAACGAGCAGGCACAACATATAGAGCTGTGTCCATGTTGAAAACGAGCAGGCACAACATATAGAGCTGTGTCCATGTTGAAAACGAGCAGGCACAACATATAGAGCTGTGTCCATGTTGAAAACGAGCAGGTACAACATATAGAGCTGTGTCCATGTTGAAAACGAGCAGGTACAACATATAGAGCTGTGTCCATGTTGAAAACGAGCAGGCACAACATAGAGCTGTGTCCATGTTGAAAACGAGCAGGTACAACATATAGAGCTGTGTCCATGTTGAAAACGAGCAGGTACAACATATAGAGCTGTGTCCATGTTGAAAACGAGCAGGTACAACATATAGAGCTGTGTCCATGTTGAAAACGAGCAGGCACAACATATAGAGCTGTGTCCATGTTGAAAACGAGCAGGTACAACATATAGAGCTGTGTCCATGTTGAAAACGAGCAGGTACAACATATAGAGCTGTGTCCATGTTGAAAACGAGCAGGTACAACATATAGAGCTGTGTCCATGTTGAAAACGAGCAGGCACAACATATAGAGCTGTGTCCATGTTGAAAACGAGCAGGTACAACATATAGAGCTGTGTCCATGTTGAAAACGAGCAGGCACAACATATAGAGCTGTGTCCATGTTGAAAACGAGCAGGTACAACATATAGAGCTGTGTCCATGTTGAAAACGAGCAGGTACAACATATAGAGCTGTGTCCATGTTGAAAACGAGCAGGCACAACATATAGAGCTGTGTCCATGTTGAAAACGAGCAGGCACAACATATAGAGCTGTGTCCATGTTGAAAACGAGCAGGCACAACATATAGAGCTGTGTCCATGTTGAAAACGAGCAGGTACAACATATAGAGCTGTGTCCATGTTGAAAACGAGCAGGTACAACATATAGAGCTGTGTCCATGTTGAAAACGAGCAGGTACAACATATAGAGCTGTGTCCATGTTGAAAACGAGCAGGCACAACATAGAGCTGTGTCCATGTTGAAAACGAGCAGGTACAACATATAGAGCTGTGTCCATGTTGAAAACGAGCAGGTACAACATATAGAGCTGTGTCCATGTTGAAAACGAGCAGGTACAACATATAGAGCTGTGTCCATGTTGAAAACGAGCAGGTACAACATATAGAGCTGTGTCCATGTTGAAAACGAGCAGGTACAACATATAGAGCTGTGTCCATGTTGAAAACGAGCAGGTACAACATATAGAGCTGTGTCCATGTTGAAAACGAGCAGGTACAACATATAGAGCTGTGTCCATGTTGAAAACGAGCAGGTACAACATATAGAGCTGTGTCCATGTTGAAAACGAGCAGGTACAACATATAGAGCTGTGTCCATGTTGAAAACGAGCAGGTACAACATATAGAGCTGTGTCCATGTTGAAAACGAGCAGGTACAACATATAGAGCTGTGTCCATGTTGAAAACGAGCAGGTACAACATATAGAGCTGTGTCCATGTTGAAAACGAGCAGGCACAACATATAGAGCTGTGTCCATGTTGAAAACGAGCAGGTACAACATAGAGCTGTGTCCATGTTGAAAACGAGCAGGCACAACATATAGAGCTGTGTCCATGTTGAAAACGAGCAGGTACAACATAGAGCTGTGTCCATGTTGAAAACGAGCAGGTACAACATATAGAGCTGTGTCCATGTTGAAAACGAGCAGGCACAACATATAGAGCTGTGTCCATGTTGAAAACGAGCAGGTACAACATATAGAGCTGTGTCCATGTTGAAAACGAGCAGGTACAACATATAGAGCTGTGTCCATGTTGAAAACGAGCAGGTACAACATATAGAGCTGTGTCCATGTTGAAAACGAGCAGGTACAACATAGAGCTGTGTCCATGTTGAAAACGAGCAGGCACAACATAGAGCTGTGTCCATGTTGAAAACGAGCAGGTACAACATATAGAGCTGTGTCCATGTTGAAAACGAGCAGGTACAACATATAGAGCTGTGTCCACGTCGAAAACGAGCAGGTACAACATATAGAGCTGTGTCCACGTCGAAAACGAGCAGGTACAACATAGAGCTGTGTCCATGTTGAAAACGAGCAGGTACAACATATAGAGCTGTGTCCATGTTGAAAACGAGCAGGTACAACATAGAGCTGTGTCCATGTTGAAAACGAGCAGGTACAACATATAGAGCTGTGTCCATGTTGAAAACGAGCAGGCACAACATATAGAGCTGTGTCCATGTCGAAAACGAGCAGGTACAACATAGAGCTGTGTCCATGTTGAAAACGAGCAGGTACAACATATAGAGCTGTGTCCATGTTGAAAACGAGCAGGTACAACATAGAGCTGTGTCCATGTCGAAAACGAGCAGGTACAACATAGAGCTGTGTCCATGTTGAAAACGAGCAGGTACAACATATAGAGCTGTGTCCATGTTGAAAACGAGCAGGTACAACATAGAGCTGTGTCCATGTTGAAAACGAGCAGGTACAACATATAGAGCTGTGTCCATGTCGAAAACGAGCAGGTACAACATATAGAGCTGTGTCCATGTTGAAAACGAGCAGGCACAACATATAGAGCTGTGTCCATGTCGAAAACGAGCAGGTACAACATAGAGCTGTGTCCATGTTGAAAACGAGCAGGTACAACATATAGAGCTGTGTCCATGTTGAAAACGAGCAGGTACAACATAGAGCTGTGTCCATGTCGAAAACGAGCAGGTACAACATAGAGCTGTGTCCACGTCGAAAACGAGCAGGTACAACATATAGAGCTGTGTCCACGTCGAAAACGAGCAGGTACAACATATAGAGCTGTGTCCATGTTGAAAACGAGCAGGTACAACATAGAGCTGCGTCCACATCGAAAACGAGCAGGTACAACATTGAGGCCATTTACACCTGGCTGGCACTAACATGCGTTTTCTGTGATCAGATTGCAATCGGATTGCAATCTGATCACCCAAAACGGGTGTCCTCTCAATCCGCATACAGTTGCTGTATGTGGATTGACAGGACACATTGCATTTACACTTGTGTTCAATGTGGTCACAATGCATCCCTGACCACCTCCGGAGGTGGTTTGCCGATCAGATCGCAATCCGTCTTCAATGTGTCTTGGGGGCGTTTACACACAGAAAACGGATGTTAGTGCTGCAGGTGTAAATGGCCTCATAGAGCTGCGTCCACATTGATGATGACAAAACTAATTAGATGCTTTTCAACCTAAGGCATTCATTATTAACATAACATTAACTGACTGAACAGGAAATGTTTCTCAATTTTAAACGAGCCCTTCACAACAGAGAGTCCCCCCCAAACAATGAAACAGGCATTCATCAAAGAGGCGCCACAATTATTATTTATGGATTTCTTCTTCTGCACATTTGTTTCTAATCCTTATGTGTTGTAGGTGCATTCCTTTAAAACAGGACACATGTACAGTCAGTGTATATGAAAGTAAAAATCATTTTCATTAACAGATGTCCATTTGCTATTCTCTATTGGTAGCTAATAGAATGATTCATCTATATAGATATGAAAGTTTCAACATGTGCTGTTCTTTTTTTTTTATATTCTTTGTTTTTATTCAGTTTTTCCATTTTTAAATGCAAAGGAACAGACATACAAATACAGTAACATGTGCTGTTCTTAACTCATATCTGCATCACTGTTGTATCCATTGCTGTTTGTACCAGGCCAGATAGAGTATGAGGTGAATGATGACGTTGAAAGTCACTGTTCTGTTTAAGTGGATATTTTCTCTCTCTCTCTCTCTCTCTCTCTCTCTCTCTCTCTCTCTCTGCTGACAGGTGACTCCAGTAGCAGAACAGACTCTGAGGAGCAGTGATGGACTCATTGACACTAAGCTGGAGACAGTTTCCAGACTGCTGACATATTGCAGACTATGATAATATTCCAGGCCCAGTGCGATATCTGATTGCCGCTCTCACCCTCACCTTCGCTGCAGAAAACTTGAGAAAGAACGCATCATTTTCAAACAAAACTCACAAATACACAAAAAAATATATATTATTTTTTTCTGATCCCCCCCCCATTTTCTCTCCAATTGTACTTGGCGAATTCCCCCTGCTGCCCCACCCCCTCTGTCGATCTGGGGAGAGCCATAGACTAGCACCATGCTTCCTCCCATACATGTGCAGTTGCCAGCCGCTTCTTTTCACCTGACGTCGGGGAGCTTCACCGGCAGGACGTGGGAGGCTCACGTGGGAGGCTCGTGGGAGGCTCACGCTATTCCCACCAGTTCCCTTCCGCCCCGAACGGGCGCCCCCAGACCGACCAGAGGAGGCGCAAGTGCAGTGACCCGGACAAATACCCTCATTCCGGCTTCCCACCCGCAGACACAGCCAATCGTGCCTGTATGGACGCCCGACCAAGCCGGAGGTAACACGGGGGAGTGAACCTGCTCCATACAGGACCTGAACCAGCAGGACCCTGATGACCATTTCCTTCCCTTTCATGTACTGTATCAAGCATACACATACACACACACACACACACACACACACACACACACACACACAATATACTCAAGTCACTCACAGTACTATTAGCTGTAAAACAGGCATGGATTTTCATTAACGTAGACATGTGGCCTCTATTGATCTCTACCACCAACACACACACGCACGCATGCACACATACTACACACACACACACACACACACACACACACACACACACACACCTCTTCTCAGCTGGACAGTCATGGGCGCAGACTTTGTGCTGGATGAATATTTGATGGGCGATGAAGCTCCAGGGGGCAGCAGCGAGGCAAAACCCTGGCCTATTAGCAGCCAGCTAGCTTGCTTATTGCCAGTGCCTACAGCAGCCAATAACAGCTGAGCTAACTGATGGCAGCTTTGCTCCAGTGGAGCTGCTTGGTGGTGAGCAATAAGAGACCAGGCGCCTCCCAGGTGGGAACACGCTGCATTATCAGCTGGAAAAAGGGTCGAAAAGAGTGCGCTCAGCAAAGGCAAAATGGAGGTAAAGCAAACAAATAAAGAAAATCTTTGGCCCCAGCTCTAGCCCCTTTCCCCAAACTCCCTTTGTCATAAATGACAGACCATCTAGGCCTCAACAGATACAGCCCTGTGCCCTTTTAGTCATCCAGCCCTCCCTCCTTTAGTCCACAGTGGACCTGGCTTAGCAGTCATTTTCCTGTCTGCAGGTTAGGCACTCAGCTCAGTGTGCTACTGCATTAACGAGAGCTCATTACCAAGTGTTGCTATCTGTATGATTTGGCAATGTAAGATGCACCTTATCATGCCAATAAAGCCCTTTTTGAATTGAATTTTGAATTAAATTGAGAGAGAGAGAGAGAGAGAGAGAGAGAGAGAGAGAGAGAGAGAGAGAGAGAGAGAGAGAAAGAGGATGAGAACGGATGGGGGGCATTTGATTTTTGAGAAATGTTATTTGTATCTCAGAGAAAGAGTTGATGACATGAACACCAAGACACATGGCGATGGCCAGGATTTGATGAGGTCGGTCCTTCAGGATGAGAACGGAGCCAGATTTTGAAAATATAAGAAACAGGGCAAGCAAATTATCATTAATTGCTTTTTTCTGTTTGTATCTATATAGATGTCTTAGGCTTGAATAGATTTCCCTCTTGAAACTGACTGACTTCTGCTCTTGATACAAAGCCTGACACTGGCATTCAGCTTCACTACGTTTGGTTTGTTTGATGGTCATGTCAGTTAAGTCTACACCAACTTTCAAAAGATCTGATACACACTGCAATAATATGAGAGTTGGTGTTGTGAAATGTGAGTGAATTGACCGCAATCTTGATTTACATGTTTACAAATGAGTATTTAGGTGGGCAGAATTTACATATGATTTACATATTTATGACCATGACAGGTGCAAAGATGATTCATTTTTTAGATGAATAAGGATAGGCTCATTGCACACAGTTGGTGAATCGCAAGGCTTTTTGATGTGGTCATTTTGGGGATATAGCTCTGTAGCTCTTTGCCAAAACTAGAATGAATCCTTAATGCGTTTTTGCATCATATTTGTGGCTTGCTTAAATGTGTGATGCATTCTAAACATTGAATTGAAACATAACTGTACATTCATTCTGTGATATGGTTGGTTCTCAAAGTCAAATCAAAGCTTATATTCCATAATCTTCCAGAATCCAGGTGAATACCCGTGTCAATATGCGAGGGAAGAACTTTGACCTACAAAAAGTCAACTTTTCACCCTTGTTTTCAGTATTGTGGAACTCATTTGGCACATCAGAGACCCACACTTTTAATTCAAACAAGTAGACAACAAGAGGACTTGTTATTCTGTTCACATGGCCTGCCTAAGTGTCTCTTATGAGTGGGGTATAGGGGTGGCACTGTATGTTAATGAAGCTTTGATTAACTACCTTTCTAATTTCCCTTCACAAGGAGGGAGGGGAGTGGAGCGTGGCAGCTGGCCCGCACGTCTCTTTCTCCAGCTGTCTGCCTAGCATCAAAGCTAGCCTCGCAGGTGATTGATTCAGACGGCCTGTAGCCCCGCAGGCTAATGCTAAGCTAATTTATTTATTGTGAGGTGTGTGTGTGTGTGTGTGTGTGTACGAGACCAGGAGGTAATAGGAGTCATTCTTAAGACTTAAGTCACCGTCTGTCAGCGCTCCGACACGGTGTCATAATAACACAGTCACGTGGGAGGAGCCTCTGTGATTATGGTGGGATGAGGAATGGCAGGCCCGGAGGCGTGAGGATGAGTTATGCTGCGGTGGCCACACAGAGGATTACAGTTGCAGGATTTTAAAATGCGTCAGGTAGGCCGAGTCCCCCCCCCCCCCCGCACCGCAGACAGCACAGCAGACAGCACCGCAGACAGCACCGCAGACAGCACCACAGACAGCACCACAGACAGCACCGCAGACTGCAGACAGCACCGCAGACAGCACCACAGACAGCACCACAGACAGCACCGCAGACAGCACCGCAGACAGCACCGCAGACAGCACCACAGACAGCACCACAGACAGCACCGCAGACAGCACCGCAGACAGCACCGCAGACAGCACCGCAGACAGCACCACAGACAGCACCACAGACAGCACCACAGACAGCAGACAGCACCACAGACAGCAGACAGCACCACAGACACCACCACAGACAGCACCACAGACAGCACCACAGACAGCACCGCAGACAGCACCACAGACAGCACCGCAGACAGCACCACAGACAGCACCACAGACAGCAGACAGCACCACAGACAGCACCACAGACAGCACCGCAGACAGCACCGCAGACAGCACCACAGACAGCACCACAGACAGCACCGCAGACAGCACCACAGACAGCACCACAGACAGCACCACAGACAGCACCGCAGACAGCACCACAGACAGCACCACAGACAGCACCACAGACAGCACCGCAGACAGCACCGCAGACAGCACCGCAGACAGCACCACAGACAGCACCACAGACAGCACCACAGACAGCACCGCAGACAGCACCGCAGACAGCACCGCAGACAGCACCGCAGACAGCACCGCAGACAGCACCGCAGACAGCACCACAGACAGCACCACAGACAGCACCACAGACAGCACCACAGACAGCAGACAGCACCACAGACAGCAGACAGCACCACAGACACCACCACAGACAGCACCACAGACAGCACCACAGACAGCACCACAGACAGCACCACAGACAGCACCGCAGACAGCACCACAGACAGCACCACAGACAGCAGACAGCACCACAGACAGCACCACAGACAGCACCGCAGCACCACAGACAGCACCACAGACAGCACCGCAGACAGCACCGCAGACAGCACCACAGACAGCACCGCAGACAGCACCGCAGACAGCACCGCAGACAGCACCACAGACAGCACCACAGACAGCACCGCAGACAGCACCACAGACAGCACCACAGACAGCACCGCAGACAGCACCGCAGACAGCACCACAGACAGCACCACAGACAGCACCACAGACAGCACCACAGACAGCACCACAGACAGCACCACAGACAGCACCACAGACAGCACCGCGCTGAGTGATGAAGGAGCGCGACTCAACGCCTCTTTATGCACACAGCTAAGTAACCTGTCTCATCCAATCTGTGAGACGTAATGGATGCCCCGACACGTACTCCAACACTGCTCTGCATCTCAACTGGCTGGTACAGGTACTGCAGGTAGTTTGACAAAGTATCTGGGAAAATATAGATGCACCAATATGTAGGCAGACAATTGGTATCGCTCTGATATTCTTTTTTACTACCGACGTTCAGCCGATTGTGGAATTGGCATATCTGCCAAGAGACATAGACTGTGAAAATAGCAACAGAATAAAACTGATGTCTTTTGTAAAAACAACTCTTAATTATGTAATTAATTGATTAATAAGATAGGTATGTGTACAATGCTTAACTTGTTTGGCACCTCCACTTGTACTAAGAGTCTAACAAAAATGTATATTGATAGCTGTATCAGCTGATATGGGTTGGAAAATATCGGATATCAGATATCGTATCGGCACAACAACAACAACAACAACAACATATCAGTGCTAGTATGGTCTGCTCTATATAGCACTTTATGGATTTAAACTTTAGTACTTTATGCAATAACATTTGATTTTGATTTTATTATGCCACCGTTAGAGGGGGAAAACTCTTCAAAGAATAACCTAAGCTGCATCACTCCGCAGGAAGCCAAATCTCCAATAGCTTTTGATTTGAACACAACATAAAGCACAGAACAAATGATAAGCCTTATGAAACACGCTGAATTACCATCGCACTGCTTATCATCACCTCCACACGAGAGAGAGAACCTGTTTTTTTTTGACAGACCATCAATTAAGTCTGAACAAACAGGAGGTCTATAACCAGCTGATAGTCTGTGAAATGGGATAATTAAACCGACGTTTCAGCCATGGGGGGGTGCGCCATAAACGTGCAAGTGTCTGTATGAGACTAGTAAACTTTAATCGCTCAGCGACTCGGGGGCGAAGGCATTGGCAGAATCAATACTATGCCATCATTTAGCGTAGCGGGCTCGGTCCGCTCACGTGCAGGTCGCACGGGCGCGGGCGGCCATTTAATTCACACAGGTGAGATGAAGAGGGAGAGGTGAGAGAATGTGGAGGCGGAATAGACGTGAACGAATGAAACGGCTGCAAAGAGAGAGGTCAGGAGGAGAGGAGGGAAGGAGACGGTGAGGGGGAGGAGGGGGGAGTGGGGCCGGAGTTTGGGCACAGCACACAGACTATCAATGAGTGGACAGACTGGATCCAAGGCAATTAGAGAGAGGGAGGGAGGGAGAGGGAGGGAGGGAGGGAGGGAGAGACAGAGGAAGAGAGAGAGAGAGATGGAGAGAGGGAGGGAGATTTTTTGGAAAACTTTCTTTTTACACAGTGTTAAACCAGAAACTTTGTCTCAATATAAATTTCAATACTATACAATTAATAATTCATAATCATTACTATACCTCAACATACTAAAACCACATTTATAGTTGTGAAAATAAAATCCTCTGCTCTTTGGGTCAATGGGCTCATATACAGACTTTAATTAAACATTCGCCCAGATTTAACACAAAGAAACACGCGCAGATACACAAACACGTGCACGCACGCACACGCACACACACACGCACACGCACACACACACACACACACACACACACACACGCACACACACAAATCAAATCTCCTCAGGTTTCACTGTAATCCGTTCTGAGATGCAGCCTGTATTGCAGCTTAGCGTTGCAGAGCGTTGTAGAAGTAGCCCGCTATGAATATATTGTTCCGATTTGAGAGTCGGCAATTACATTGAAATGAGTGGAAGTCGTGGTACAGCAGTGAGTGCATGGCTAAGCTCTGACAGGAAGTGAAATGCACGCATCAAATGTTTTTCTGTCAGAGCTGTAACATTTAACAAGGAGAGGGAACGGCCGGAGAGACTGCACCACCAGCGCACCAGTCATTTCATACAAAACTAGTCCACTGACAAGAACAACAAAGGCAATTGACACATTTCTGTGCTGAACGAGTGACACGGCAGCATTATTCATCTATAAACATGCTAAGGGGCACGGTGGCTCAGTGGTAGCGCTGTCGCCTCACAGTCAGAAGGTCCTGAGTTCGATTCTCGCCTGGGACACTGTGAGCGCTGTGGTTGTGTTCCCCCCCATATCTTCAGTGCCTACTGCCCAGGTGGGGTATCTCGTCGTAAGGGCCTTTCTCTCTGTGTGGAGTTTGCATGTTCTCCCCGTGCTCCCCCAGGGGGTTCCTCCGTATATAACCCCCCCACTAAAAACATGCAGAAGATCAGATCGTCATCGTCATCCGACCAGTGACGACAACATCCGAAGTTGGTCCCCGGGCGCTGTACGAGAAAGCGACCACTGCTCCTGGCCTGCCCCTCGGAGGAAAGGACATGCCTGGATGGGTCAAGTGCAGAGGACACTTTTCACCGGCCACCGTCAGCATGAGTGTGTTGTGGCCGCATGCATCTATTGTGGTGTTCGTGTGACAATAAAAGATGGGCTTGTCCGTTACGAGAGTTTTTAAACATGTGCCTTTGCTCGTTAGGATTGTTTGAACCAGATGAAAACAGCTGTAACCGTTATATAACCTGCGCCACACAGCAGCAATCACTAGTTGGCACGACACGACATGCTGTGTCTAACTGGAATATATCAAAGCAAAAGTTTATTTGTTCAAAAAAGTATCTAAATACGGTTACTATAAAGTGAATATAAACTAATCGAGTAGACTTTAAGACAGACCTGGGCCTTATGCGGCCCGGGGGATAGATGATGTCTCATGATGGTTCTGCCTGGCCCGGGAGGTCTAGACAAACCATTTCACTTGAAGCTATAAAAATCGAATGAGCTGACCTAAATAAGCGTTTTATTTTGAAACACTTGTGTGTTGTGAGTGTGCTTCTTCCTGAATAAGTCCACAATATGTTTTCTATGATTTAATCGAGTGATAACATTTTAGGTTATGGCATGACATGACAAATTAAAAAAAATGGCCCCCGCGACAATCTGGATTTCTCATGTGGCCCCCAGGAAAAAGAAGTGCCCACCCCTGCTTTAAGACATTTTACATTGAACGTATGTAATTGAAATGTGTGCAAAAACTACATGTAATTGAAATAGTTAACGTCTGGTTTTTGGGTGTACTGGTTTCTTTGAGTGGTTGTGTGACATTGCAGACCAACAGGTTAATTTAATTCGTACCAATTGTCAAACGGTTTGCCGTCTCCACCCGTATTCAGTCCATGCATAATTGTTTGTTTGTCCTCTCTCGTTTTAACATTAGCGATAGTATTATGGATCCCACCGGAGTTGGACTTCACTTAGCAAGACCCGCCCTTACTGTCTTCTGACTGGCTAGTACTAACCGATGACGTAATCCTAGATTCGCCGGTTGACATGAAAAAAGCGCGATGCGCCGAAAAGCGTTGTGTTTGCCTCCCTGCATACAACAGCATGGATGTCTGCCTGCATACAACAGCATGGATGTTTACCTCCCTGCATACAACAGCATGGATGTCTGCCTCCCTGCATACAACAGCATGGATGTCTGCCTCCCTGCATACAACAGCATGAATGTCTGCCTCCCTGCATACAACAGCATGGATGTTTGCCTCCCTGCATACAACAGCATGGATGTCTGCCTCTCTGCATACAACAGCATGGATGTCTGCCTCCCTGCATACAACAGCATGGATGTCTGCCTCTCTGCATACAACAGCATGAATGTCTGCCTCCCTGCATACAACAGCATGGATGTTTGCCTCCCTGCATACAACAGCATGGATGTCTGTCTCCCTGCATACAACAGCATGGATGTCTGTCTCCCTGCATACAACAGCATGGATGTCTCCCTGCATACAACAGCATGGATGTCTCCCTGCATACAACAGCATGGATGTCTCCCTGCATACAACAGCATGGATGTCTCCCTGCATACAACAGCATGGATGTCTCCCTGCATACAACAGCATGGATGTCTGCCTCTCTGCATACAACAGCATGGATGTCTGCCTCCCTGCATACAACAGCATGGATGTCTGCCTCTCTGCATACAACAGCATGGATGTTTACCTCCCTGCATACAACAGCATGGATGTTTACCTCCCTGCATACAACAGCATGGATGTCTGCCTCCCTGCATACAACAGCATGGATGTCTGCCTCTCTGCATACAACAGCATGGATGTCTCCCTGCATACAACAGCATGGATGTCTCCCTGCATACAACAGCATGGATGTCTCCCTGCATACAACAGCATGGATGTCTCCCTGCATACAACAGCATGGATGTTTACCTCCCTGCATACAACAGCATGGATGTCTCCCTGCATACAACAGCATGGATGTTTACCTCCCTGCATACAACAGCATGGATGTCTCCCTGCATACAACAGCATGGATGTTTACCTCCCTGCATACAACAGCATGGATGTCTCCCTGCATACAACAGCATGGATGTTTACCTCCCTGCATACAACAGCATGGATGTCTCCCTGCATACAACAGCATGGATGTTTACCTCCCTGCATACAACAGCATGGATGTCTCCCTGCATACAACAGCATGGATGTCTCCCTGCATACAACAGCATGGATGTTTACCTCCCTGCATACAACAGCATGGATGTCTGCCTCTCTGCATACAACAGCATGGATGTCTGCCTCTCTGCATAGGCAGCATCACCCTGAAGGTGTGGCTGGGCCCCAGGGGACAGCATCACCCTGAAGGTGTGGCTGGGCCCCAGGGGACAGCATCACCCTGAAGGTGTGGCTGGGCCCCAGGGGACAGCATCACCCTGAAGGTGTGGCTGGGCCCCAGGGGACAGCATCACCCTGAAGGTGTGGCTGGGCCCCAGGGGACAGCGTCACCCTGAAGGTGTGTCCAGGGGACATCGTCGCCTCTCAATTTAAATGAATAACACCGGGGGAAAAGGTACAAAAGGGACCCAAGGGAGAGAACAAACTTCCGTTGTACATGGCTTCCCTCACCGTGTCATTAAGTTAGTCCACAGAGGGGTGTGTTACTCGCAGTGTGCAGGAACCAATGCTTTATCCACCGTACACACAAGCTTCATGAACACAATTATTCCACGCGAGACCAGAACCAGTGAGTATGTATCTGTGTATGCATGAGTGCGTATTTGAACGTGTGTGTGTGTGTGTGTGTAAGCATGGGAGAATATATCTGTATGCATGAGTGAGTGAGTGAGTGTGTGTGTCTGTGTGTGTGTGTGTGTGTGTGTGTGTGTGTGTGTGTGTGTGTGTGTAGTTTGCCATATCCCCGCTATTACACTTTGCTGAGAACTGGAGCGTGACATGAACATGAACATGACATGAAAATCAGGAAGGCTAGTGGATATAAAAAGGGGGTTAACAACAGCAGATCTGGCGTTGTGGTTAAAGAAAGTTTCACTGATAGAAGTAGTTGCCAAGTCATCCCAGTTATCTAGTGATGTCACCGATTGACTTCCCATTCTGTTTTCCTGAATAATACTAATGCGATAATACTGATTTGGCGTCCATTCAGTTCGCTGCTAAATCCAGGACCTTACTTCCTGGAACTCTTTAATCCAGGACCTTACTTCCTGGAACTCTTTAATCCAGGACCTTACTTCCTGGAACTCTTGAGAGTAAAAAAAACTGGTCCATTGGAGTGAATGGAGATGTCGCGACTCTTCTATATACACGATTTCAGACGGCAGCCCGTCTTTATTGTCACACGAACACACTACAACACATGCATGCGGCCACAACACACACTCATGCTGACGGTGGCCGGTGAAATATGTCCTCTGCATTTGACCCATCCAGGCTTGTCCTTTCCTCCAGGGGGCAGGCCAGGAGCAGTGGTCGCTATTTCTTTCCAGCGCCCGGGGACCTTCATTGGACCATCATTGGACCAACCTCAGATGTTGTCGTTACTGGTCGGATGACGATCTTCTGCATGTTTTTAGTGGGGGGTTATGTACGGAGGAACCCCCTGGTTCGGTAAGCTCGGGCTTAACCGTGCAGCCAGCGTTTCCTCTCCACTTCATTAAGAGTGAAGCAGATGTTCACATTAGCACTGCAGGGTGGGAGTGAGAAGCATCAAAGCAGAAGGGCTGCTGACATCTACGTGCACCTATAGTTTCATTTGAGCCAAAGAGGGCGCACGTCTCCAGAAGAGAAGAGTCGACATCCAGTCAAAGCGCCATAATGGTGATTGTTTGGTTCACTTCTTAAGTGCTGGGGTTGCTTATATTATATATAATTCACTCATGCATTTTATTCCATTAATCTTCAGGTTGTCTGCGAAAAGGCCGGTTGCTCGCTTTCATTGTAGACAATCAGATCAACCTGCTGAATATTCATGAACAAGCTTGCAGACCGAAGGGAAGCGATCGCAATGTCGCTTCCGCACATTTCCGTGGGCTCTGTGACCGTGTTCAAGGTGTGAGTTTGGGTTTAGCTGCCAGTTGACCTGTGAGATCCCCTGAGCCGCACGCGAAGGAGGCCGAGCTCCGCCCGCGCCCGCTAAACCCCGCCTCCAACGCTGCCGTAGCGCCTCTTGTCCTTCAGATGTGAAATCCAATTTAGGGAAAGGCCGTATGTGAAAGGGCGTATGTGAAAGGGCGTATGTGAAAGGGCGTATGTGGTTCACATCAGATTAGGTTATAAATGAAGGTTAGTGTTGATTAGTGGTTTTCATTGGAACGCTGATCTCCACTTACTGTGGATGGGAAGGAGGGAGAGGGGTAAAGAGAGAAGGATGGAAGTCAGGGGAAGGGAGAGGGGAACATATGAGAAGCAGGACTAGGAGGCAGGGAGATTGCTACAAAACAAGGAGAGAAGAAAGGAACGGCCAGGGGGAGGAGAGTAGAGAGAGAGTTGAAAGTGAGAGAGAGAACTGGAAAATCAGAAGAAGGGAGTCATAGAGTGAAGCAATCAGGTAGAATAGGCAGGGAGCTTGGAAAAAGACAGGGTAAGAGGCAAACCAGAGAGAGTGAGAGAGAGAGGAGACAGGGCAGACAGTAAGTTAATGTGACTGAGAAATTTCTGTCTTCTCTCAGCCGGCACAAATCGTTCTTTCAGGGGGGGGTTACCAGTAAATGCTGCTACAAAGTTGAATTGGACAAGAGAGACTCTCTCGCTCGCTCGCTCTCTCTCTCGGGGCTGTGTGGAGGGGAGAGCAGAGAAGGGGTCCTTGTTAAATGTGGAACCATTAGCGCGGTCTAGACTGTCAGCGCCGCAGGGGGGAAGAAATACAGCGCGACACCAGCACTCTCACAGGAAATTGCCACTTTCTCCAACAGGCCCCCCACTTAATGGTTGTTTAGTGGAAGACACGACGGACGGGCAAATAAAAAAAATGTCTACGTCCACCGGCTAGTGCCACTTCTCCACCAGTGAGAGATTGCGGGCAGAGAGGGAGACAGACGAAACGAGGGAGAGAGTCGGGGGCCAGGCCGAAGGTGACAGGCGGACCCCCGAGTTCTTGTCCCGCCATCTGCCGGGTCGGGACACAAAGGCGGAGGCTGTGAAGATTAAAGCAGGCACCCGAATTACCCCGGAGAGCACGGAGGCTTGCGAAGGCACTTGAATGGACTTTTCTATTATACGGGTAGCGGCTAGCGGCCGGATGGAGCCGGCTCTTAAAGTCCCTGCAGTGTTACTGTAAGGTGTAGGCTCAATAACACATCATGAGCGAGTCGCTTTTAGTGGTTTAAGAAGAATGAGAATGCCAATTCAATCTGGCAAAAACAATAGCATGCACAGGCAATCTGAGTCACGGGAAAATGAGAATCCCCATGGAGAAAGTTTGAAAAGCACAACTCCACAGTCTGCTGGCAGTAAAAATGTATGGTGCATGAATCATGGTTTTGACAGATACCTACCGTATATTTAAAAAAAAATGGGGAAACTACCTCTACCTCGGTGCAATCTTCTACCAGTACAGTACACATTTAACCCTCAAAGTCCCAGGACCATTTTTGGGGTGCTTGACTTTCCTGTATTGATTTAGTTGTTCTAACCCAGTGGTGCCCAACCAGTCGATCGCGGTCTACTGGTCGACCGCGGACTGACCCCAGGTCGATCGCGTCAAAAATCGATTATTAAAAAAACAAAAAACAAAAACAAAATTATAATCAAATAAAATATAATGGAAGTACATGCAGTTGTTTATTTTAATTATGGATCATAATACAATGCAATTCCAAATGCACTTTTATTTTAAAAGTAGCCACACAGTGAGAAAAAAGAAAGTGAGAAAAAATAAATCATGTATTGGGGAAAAAAAAGTGATGCATCGATTTAAGATGCATCGAGATGCATCGATAATCGTAATCGAATTGAATCATAGCCCTCTAAATCGTAATCGAATCGAATCGTGAGGCCAGTGAAGATTCACAGCCCTAATGTCAAGTGGTTGTGGGATAACGAGAAAGTGTTGTGAGGTTAGTTACTGCAGGCTGGAAACGATGTGTGTGCGTTTGCGATGTTGAAACTAGACTGGTAGATCTCGGGAGGCTGGCTACTTGAAAAGTAGATCTTCGGTCAAAAAGGGTTGGGCACCCCTGTTCTAACCTATTCTAGCAGTCAGCATCAACTGCCACACATCATCTGATTCAGGAGAACCTTAAAGTGTAACTAACCCCCAAAACACTTTTTTTCAGCTTTTACCCAATATATATATATGGGGTGGTGTGTGAAGAATTCTGGTCAAAATTTCCACATTTTAGACCAAACTGATAATATTCTACAAGCTTGATCATTTTCACCAGCATAAGTGCCCTCTATGGCAGGTTACGTCATGGTGGTATTTTGCACGTGGTGCACTTCAATGTGAATAAATTGTATATCAGCTTTATTTTATGCATTCAATGTAGCGCCAACCGTTTGGGTGCTGGGATAACGTAATGCATTATGGGTAGTCGGCTACTATGGCTAATGCTAGCGGCTAAAGTTAGTTACTTTACATGGCAGTAAGACGCCACTGAATGACCAAATTGCATTCATTTTGTGTGTATTTCTGTCCGTCCTCTGAAAGCTTACGGATACGCGTGAAACAGAGCAGAACCACACACACACACACTCACACCTTTGACTCTCTACTGCCCACTGGTGGATGTATTGCTTAAGATGATACCAACGTGAAAGACGCATGAAAGTATGTGGGCAGTGACGATTACACCGTTTGAAACGGACGCATTTATTTCCGTATGAAGAGTAGCCTTCATGAGCACCGCCCAATAAACTGCCCCCTCCCTTTACATATTGTATTGCCAACTGTATTTTCTGTGTAATAGTACTTGTATGTATGTTTTTATCTTTTATCGTTTTGAATTGTATTGTGTCTCACAACTCCATGTGAGTGGTCCTCAACTTTTTAATGCACTTTCTGCTGTTTTTTATACCATACTTGTTTGTTGAGGAGTGACACAAAAATAAAGATATATCTATCTATCTATCTATCTCTGAAAATGGAGCATAAATGAGCCGTTAGTCGACTCAACAAACCAAACTGTTTACAAACACCTGAACATCACTCAAATGCAAGCAAAAGCAATCCCATCAGGCCGTGCCAGAGCCACATGACCCCTCTGAGAGCAAAAACATATTGACCACCGATCAATAGCAAGCAGCCAAGGGCAAGGGTCACTAATTGAACGGAAGGACGGAATTGATGAAAAATCACATGGCAGCTGTTGGCGTGTGGGCGGTTTTCTCCGTTTGATTGGCATGTACAGTGTAAACAAGGAAGTGCGTTTAATGTAAACAGCTGTTAAATCACATAAGCACAACCCCGGGAATCCATACGTTCTCTGATAACACATTCATCATCTTCTGATGCTGATGCAGCTGTGGCAGCCAGCGGTGCAGAATGGGAGGCAAATGCAAACTAAATCAAATTGGGAAAAAAAAATCCCCAAACTGTTCGCTAGCACACATGATAGAAGGGCTGAGGGTAGATAACAGCTAAAACCCATGGTCAATTAATTTTAAATTGAGTAAAATTTGCATTTGGGGGTTGATTAAGCTATAAACCTCATGCGAAATTGAGGTATTTGGTACAAATTACACATGGTGCTTTAAATAAACATGCATAGACGTGCTGAGGTTCCAAGGAGGTAAATGATTGTTTTGGTAACCCTTCACAGGTTTAAGATGACAAGAGACCAAGTTTAATGGCAACACCTATAGTCCATTACCCATCAAATCTCAGAGAGGTACTGAAGCTTTATATGTGTCATAGCCTACACATAAGTTCAATTGTGTACTTTCTTGGAATGAAGGTGATACTTTCCTATCAATTAAATACAAAAGTAATTAGTAAAATTACAATTGAAAGTATAGAGTAATTACTTAAGATAGAGTACTTTACTGTATTTATCCCTGGAGGGAAATTCTGGGTTTGCATTCAGAGGGTCATCTCTACTGAATGGCTACCACGTGGTATAGTCTATATTATAGCAATGTTTATTTTTGATTCATTTGATGTCAGGTGTATTTATTGTTGTGTATTTTGTGTGTGTGAGCTGCCTATCACAGTTTCCTCCTTGAGGGATCAATGCACTTTACCTTATTACTGATGTAAATCAACTTTCCTGGTAACTGAATTGCAAACAGATTCTGTGAGAATAATAATGCTTATAAAGGCCTGGGATGACAGCCTCGCAATATGAGGAGAGAGGGAGAGAGGGAGAGAAAGAGAGGGAGAGAGGGGAGGGGGAGAGAGGGGGAGGGGGAGAGAGGGGGAGGGAGAGAGAGAGAGAGGGGGAGGGGGAGAGAGAGAGAGAGAGAGAGAGGGAGAGGGGGAGAGAGAGAATGAGAAAACTTCTGAGGTGACATTAACCCATTGATACCTGATGCAGCATTGGCGTGTATATCCCTCATTTGTTTGTGTATCCCTTTAAGACCGCGAACAGCGTAAACGCGGTTCGCGGTCTTAAAGGGATACACACACAAATGCTGCATCAGGTATCAATGGGTTAAACACTGCTGTGTTGTTCAATAATTTATACGCCAGGTCTCTAGGTATTGCATACAATCTACAGTACAGTGTGTATCATT
Organism: Poromitra crassiceps; assembly: GCF_964638095.1. Taxonomy (NCBI): domain Eukaryota; kingdom Metazoa; phylum Chordata; class Actinopteri; order Beryciformes; family Melamphaidae; genus Poromitra; species Poromitra crassiceps. The sequence continues at coordinate 41,085,522 of NC_139632.1, forward strand.
GGTGTGTGTGTGTGTGTGTGTGTGTGTGTGTGTGTGTGTGTGTGTGTGTGTGTGTGTACATCTGGTTCTGAGGCTAATTCAGCTCATCACTTCTTCTCCCACTCGCTGTACAGAGAGCTGACCTCTGAGCTGCTTCCTCCTGCACACAGCTACAGTATGTATCTGGCAGAGTTCTTCCATTCAAACCACTGAGGGATGCTTCCTCATGCTTCCTGACAGAAGGCCCAATAACTGCTAATGGTGTCTGCTAACACATACTGCACAACATAAGATAGACAACATCTGCATAGAGTGGGAAAAGCACGACATTCGTTTGTAAAATGAGATAAATATATATACGGTATATTCCCGATATTTTTTTTATGCCATTTTTATCCCCCTTAGTGCTAATTTACTTTTTATTTATCCTGGTTGCTACTCCACCCTCTGCCGATCTGGGGAGAGCCGAAACTGGCTCCATGCTTCCTCCAAGACATGGGCAGTTAGCCAGCCGCTTCTTTTCACCTGACAGGGGAAGCTTCACTGGTAGGACATAGCACGTGGGAGGTTCACGCTATTCCAACCGGTTCCCCTCCCTCCGAACAGGCGCCCTTAACGACCAGAGGAATGAGAGAAATATGACAGTAATAAAAGCCAGATGTTTCAGTGTGCCGACCTTCCTCACGCTAAATGCACTAATGATCTTTCTTTTGGTAAGTACAGCTTAGGCCGTGTGTCCATCTAGCGTCTTTTTCCGACCGTTAAACACTGGAAGTACGCTGGGGAGCGCTGATCACAGCGCACAATATACAAGGAAGTAGCCTCAGTGCGGTAGTTAGCTTGATAGCTGACAGCTAACATTAGCTAACAACACACATACAATGATTTAGCTCAACACTCACCAGAAATTTTAAGTGTCTAGCCAATCTGCTCCCACAATTGAGCCTTTCTGTCTCTGTTGCGATAGTTTTTCCATAATGATTAGTTGCCAGAAAAGGAGCACCCGACACCTTTCTGAAAAGTTAAAATATTTTCAGCTGGGAGCGCTGGGGGTCGGGCGCACAAAAACGCCGGAGCACTTTCTCTAGACGTCCGTGTGCGCCCGCACACGCTCTCCCCTCATTGGAAACGACTGAAAAAAGACGCCGGAGCTGATGAAAAGACGCTAGATGGACACAGGCCCTTAGTAACCAAATATAGGACGAATCAGCAGGATGTCACTGCCACCCAAAAATGCATAACCCCGTGGCAGTTAACTAGTATGAGTTGTGCCACACAAATGTTAATATCTCAAAAAGTATACAGCACATCGCTTATATTTTGACATTGTGAGTGAGAGCAGAATTAGCTCAAGAGTTTGATGTATAATATTATGCATGTCGTGTTAAAGTTGTGTGAACTGTCGCAGTTTTTAAATTGTAAACACGGTCAGCCGGCTAGAGTCAGACGCTCAAACTCAGGCTCCATAGGGTTCCATTGACGTTTCCACCCAGTGACGCGGTTTGTTTACCAAAATGCTGCTCGGCTGATCCCTCGTATAGTTCTTGGAGGTTCACATGAATCATCTGAAGCTTAAAATAGCTTCAGATCCGTCAGTGTCATAACTTTTATAGATACAAGCTTGTTGGCCCCTGCCTCAATATTAAATCATATGCATGCCAAGAGGAAGAAAAAGTGATGCAGTGACAAGATCACAATCACAATACCCACACTGGTTATACAACTTCATAATTTTTTTTCATTCATCTTCTTGTTCTTTTGTGACAGCTGGTTCATGCCATTTGTGGCTTGATTTGAGTTAGTAGCTTTATTTTGTGCTTTTCCCCCATTGTAACAATTTAGTAGCCATTTTGTGCGGGTTCATCACCACTATAGACGGTTTTCACCAGCTGCAACCCCACAGCATTTCCTTTTTCTCAGCTTCTTCTTCTGTGTTTTATGGCGGTTGGCATCCTTAAATGTTGCATTACCGCCACCTGAATTATATCAGCTTCACAGTGCTAACTTGACAGTGTCCACTTTCTCAGCTGTTCAGGGGAAAACACTGACATAGCCTACTTCTATTTATTTTTATTTTTATGTAAAGATAGGCCTATGCGTGCAATAACGTACTGATAGTCAGCTTACTCTGTAACATGTAGCTTTTATTAGCCGCTCATGCTAGCTCCGCGGACCGGACAACAACGCTTCCTACCCAGCGTGTGCACGTCTTTCCGACAGGGGTGGTTGTTATGGCAACTATCAACAACAACAACAACAACAACTACTACTACTAACTACTAACTCACTGATTCTTGTACATGCTTCCCTTCGCTGTAGGGTAGCACTTGTATCACTTCCATTACACACCCCCTCTGTCCACCTTTACTTGTTTTTATGCCCCCTTGCGCTCATGTCTGCTCATTTTCTGTTTTTATGCCTCTCTGTGTTAATGTTGCTGTCCTTGCTGATGCTTGCTGTTGTGTTATGTGCTTTTTACTGCTGTGTTTAATGCTTATTGTTGTTTTGTTGCATCTCATTTAATTGTCGATTTAATTGTAGTTTTATGTGCTTTGTTTTTAACATGTTTTGATCTTTTAGCCCTCCTCCCCTTTCCCCTTATGAGGCAGGCCGACATTGTAAATAAGAATTTTGTTCTTAATTGTCTCGCCTGGTAAAATAAACGTTAAATAAAATAAATAAATACTACAATAGATAAAGACAGAAATAGGATAACTTGTTAATGTGTCTGTCGGAGACACGGCCTAACGTTAACATTTAATATGAGCCAAATATCAGCCTGCGCTCAGCTATGTATACAGGAAGTAAATCGGATATTCAGGTGGGTTGTGATGGTTGTTATTATTGTCAAGTAACAACCGTCTATAGGCTTCCAGTGTGTCTGAGAATGATTCTTAACCCTCTGCAAGACACACATTGATGAAGAAGATGTCACGTCAACTCCTTAGATGCCATCTTTTACCCAGATACTAGGCTTTGACACAGCATCATCATACGTTGTTAGAAGCTGTAGTATGAAAAGTGATCACAGTCTGCAGAGATACGTTTGCATTTCAAACTAGCCGTCTGGCTCACCATGTGGAAAATAAGAGTCAGACTTGGAAGTTGCCACAATTATAGCAGCGCCTCAGCCAAACTCATCAAAGAAGAGGCAACTCAGAGACTTGAGTTTTGGCACCAGCCGCGCAAAGCGTGTTCCTTTGATTCAGCATGGCTGAGACAGTCACACACGACACACACCCAAAGCTCCCACACAAAGGAAGTCGCCAAGTTTGAATCTGAGATATTTTGTTATTCAACCTGGCTACTGGAAAACATAAATCTACATTCATCAACTGTTAACACTGCGCACCGAAACCATTGAAACCAATGAGTACTGCACAGGAAGTGGAATGAGTGAAAATATATTAGAGTTAGCCATCTGTGTACAGTGTGTGTGCTGTTGCAACCGTGCAAGTGTGTGTGTGTGCGTGCGTGTGTGTGTGTGTGTGTGTTTACTGAGTAAAAGCGACATTGAGACAAATTAGAATGCTCAAACTAACTCTGTAGGAGATCAGTGTGACCTGATCTCCTACACCTGTACACACATAGAGAGAGAGAGAGAGAGAGAGAGAGAGAGAGGGAAGAGAGAGAGAGAGAGGGGAGAGAGAGAGATAGAGAGAGAGAGAGAGAGAGAGAGAGGGGAGAGAGAGAGAGAGAGAGAGAGAGGGAAGAGAGAGAGAGAGAGAGAGAGGGAAGAGAGAGAGAGAGAGAGAGAGAGGGAAGAGAGAGAGAGAGAGAGAGAGAGAGGGAAGAGAGAGAGAGAGAGAGAGAGAGAGAGAGAGAGAGAGAGAGAGAGAGAGGGAAGGGCCACTTGGGAAATTATGCCTGCATGCGGCTGCCTGGAGCATGAAATTGAAGCCGTCCAACACGCAGCTCAGCGGATCTTTCCCCTTCATATTCCAAAATAATTAACTAGCAGCACCTCCTGCCTCCCTGCTATAATATGCTGCCCCCCTATTGTCTCCCTGCACACTGACGAGGACTGAGTCCTCCTCACTACACAGGGGCAGGTGCACACTGACGAGGCAGAGTCCTCCTCACTACACAGGGGCAGGTGCACACTGACGAGGCAGAGCCCTGCTCACTACGCAGGGGCAGGTGCACACTGACGAGGCAGAGTCCTCCTCACTATGCAGGGGCAGGTGCACACTGACGAGGCAGAGCCCTCCTCACTACGCAGGGGCAGGTGCACACTGACGAGGCAGAGCCCTCCTCACTACGCAGGGGCAGGTGCACACTGACGAGGCAGAGTCCTCCTCACTATGCAGGGGCAGGTGCACACTGACGAGGCAGAGCCCTCCTCACTATGCAGGGTGCAGGGGCAGGTGCACACTGACGAGGCAGAGCCCTCCTCACTACGCAGGGGCAGGTGCACACTGACGAGGCAGAGCCCTCCTCACTACGCAGGAGCAGGTGCACACTGACGAGGCAGAGCCCTCCTCACTACGCAGGGGCAGGTGCACACTGACGAGACAGAGCCCTCCTCACTATGCAGGGGCAGGTGCACACTGACGAGACAGAGCCCTCCTCACTATGCAGGGGCAGGTGCACACTGACGAGGCAGAGCCCTCCTCACTATGCAGGGGCAGGTGCACACTGACGAGGCAGAGCCCTCCTCACTATGCAGGGTGCAGGGGCAGGTGCACACTGATGAGGCAGAGTCCTCCTCACTACACAGGGGCAGGTGCACACTGATGAGGCAGAGTCCTCCTCACTACACAGGGGCAGGTGCACACTGATGAGGCAGAGTCCTCCTCACTATGCAGGGGCAGGTGCACACTGACGAGGCAGAGCCCTCCTCACTACGCAGGGGCAGGTGCACACTGACGAGGCAGAGTCCTCCTCACTATGCAGGGGCAGGTGCACACTGACGAGACAGAGCCCTCCTCACTACGCAGGGGCAGGTGCACACTGACGAGGCAGAGCGCTCCTCACTATGCAGGGGCAGGTGCACACTGACGAGGCAGAGCCCTCCTCACTACGCAGGGGCAGGTGCACACTGACGAGGCAGAGCCCTCCTCACTATGCAGGGGCAGGTGCACACTGACGAGGCAGAGTCCTCCTCACTATGCAGGGGCAGGTGCACACTGATGAGGCAGAGCCCTCCTCACTATGCAGGGGCAGGTGCACACTGACGAGGCAGAGCCCTCCTCACTATGCAGGGTGCAGGGGCAGGTGCACACTGATGAGGCAGAGTCCTCCTCACTACACAGGGGCAGGTGCACACTGATGAGGCAGAGTCCTCCTCACTACGCAGGGGCAGGTGCACACTGATGAGGCAGAGTCCTCCTCACTACGCAGGGGCAGGTGCACACTGATGAGGCAGAGCCCTCCTCACTATGCAGGGGCAGGTGCACACTGACGAGGCAGAGCCCTCCTCACTATGCAGGGTGCAGGGGCAGGTGCACACTGATGAGGCAGAGTCCTCCTCACTACACAGGGGCAGGTGCACACTGATGAGGCAGAGTCCTCCTCACTACACAGGGGCAGGTGCACACTGACGAGGCAGAGTCCTCCTCACTATGCAGGGGCAGGTGCACACTGACGAGGCAGAGCCCACCTCACTACACAGGGGCAGGTGCACACTGACGAGGCAGAGTCCTCCTCACTATGCAGGGGCAGGTGCACACTGATGAGGCAGAGTCCTCCTCACTATGCAGGGGCAGGTGCACACTGACGAGGCAGAGCCCTCCTCACTACGCAGGGGCAGGTGCACACTGACGAGGCAGAGCCCTCCTCACTACGCAGGGGCAGGTGCACACTGACGAGGCAGAGTCCTCCTCACTATGCAGGGGCAGGTGCACACTGACGAGGCAGAGCCCTCCTCACTATGCAGGGTGCAGGGGCAGGTGCACACTGACGAGGCAGAGCCCTCCTCACTATGCAGGGGCAGGTGCACACTGACGAGGCAGAGCCCTCCTCACTATGCAGGGGCAGGTGCACACTGACGAGGCAGAGCCCACCTCACTACACAGGGGCAGGTGCACACTGACGAGGCAGAGTCCTCCTCACTATGCAGGGGCAGGTGCACACTGATGAGGCAGAGTCCTCCTCACTATGCAGGGGCAGGTGCACACTGATGAGGCAGAGCCCTCCTCACTACGCAGGGGCAGGTGCACACTGACGAGGCAGAGCCCTCCTCACTACGCAGGGGCAGGTGCACACTGACGAGGCAGAGTCCTCCTCACTATGCAGGGGCAGGTGCACACTGACGAGGCAGAGCCCTCCTCACTATGCAGGGTGCAGGGGCAGGTGCACACTGACGAGGCAGAGCCCTCCTCACTATGCAGGGGCAGGTGCACACTGACGAGGCAGAGCCCTCCTCACTATGCAGGGGCAGGTGCACACTGACGAGGCAGAGCCCTCCTCACTACGCAGGGGCAGGTGCACACTGACGAGGCAGAGCCCTCCTCACTACGCAGGGGCAGGTGCACACTGACGAGGCAGAGTCCTCCTCACTATGCAGGGGCAGGTGCACACTGACGAGGCAGAGCCCTCCTCACTATGCAGGGTGCAGGGGCAGGTGCACACTGACGAGGCAGAGCCCTCCTCACTATGCAGGGGCAGGTGCACACTGACGAGGCAGAGCCCTCCTCACTATGCAGGGGCAGGTGCACACTGACGAGGCAGAGCCCTCCTCACTATTCAGGGGCAGGTGCACACTCACAAGGCAGTGGCAGGTGCAGTCAAAGCTTCAACTGTCCTCAATACACGCTATAGTGCTGATGATATTGGCCTTTTATTAAATATCGGATATCAGTCATGTGCTCTACTGGCAATATCCCAGAGAAAAATAACAAAACGTGAAACAGATCTTTATTATGCCACTTAAACTATTGAACTGGACTCCTGCTGTCCTACTGTCCACCTTCACAATGTTTGCTAGAGCAGTGATTCTCAACCTTTTTTCATATCACGAACACCTAATTTAGTCCAGTGTCCACAGATTATTTTCTCTCACACGCACATCTTTGTTTTATTGTTAGATGTGATTTTGTCCAGAATTCCATGACTCTATCTGTATTGTATGTAGAGAGATAACAGACTGTCTGTATTGTATGTAGAGAGATAACAGACTGTCTGTATTGTATGTAGAGAGATAACAGACTGTCTGTATTGTATGTAGAGATAACAGACTGTCTGTATTGTATGTAGAGATAACAGACTGTCTGTATTGTATGTAGAGAGATAACAGACTGTCTGTATTGTATGTAGAGAGATAACAGACTGTCTGTATTGTATGTAGAGATAACAGACTGTCTGTATTGTATGTAGAGATAACAGACTGTCTGTATTGTATGTAGAGATAACAGACTGTCTGTATTGTATGTAGAGATAACAGACTGTCTGTATTGTATGTAGAGAGATAAGACAGTGAAACTATGATCAAAGCGCTCATTCTTCTACATTCTCTGCACACAGTTAAACCCGACTGCTACGCTGCATACAGACACTAAGACAAATTCCTTGTATGTAACTTGCATACTGTGGCAATAAAAGTGATTCTGATTCTGATCCTAAACCATGTTCACTTCTTGCAAATGGAATAATGGTTAAATTTAATAATTCATGAATTTGCTGGTGACCCTCTGGTCCCCTTGGAGGTCTCCAGGAGGGGAGCCCTGGTGGTCTCCAGGAGGAGCCCTGGTGGTCTCCAGGAGGGGGCAGCTTTAACTAGAGAAGCACTAGAGGTCTTCTTCTCTCTAATGCTATTTAGCATATTGAGAAATATGTGAACAAGTCCGACTCAAAATAAGCTCTGCAGGAGGAGCTATGAGAGAGGAGTGAAGCTCTGAGGGGAGGTAGGAGGCAGGTTCTACTTTCACAAGTTGTGTCTTAAGATGTCAGTGTTTAATGAGATGGAATAAAAAGAGCAAGTAGCAATGTTCAAGGTCATGGCAGCGTTAATCCTCCATGGTGCACAATTTGCATGAGTTGAGACAAGATTCGAGTCTGATAGTCAGTAAAGAACGTCAGGGAAAACTGCAGCATGTACATTACTAGACATTTTCTAGTTAAAACATGCGAGACTCCTCGGTAAAACGAAAACCACGTATCGGAATAATACTGTAAACGCGTTGGAAGCAGCACCCCCAGATAAGAGGAGAGTTTAGTCTGTCGAATTGTCAAACTTTAACTACAGTACCTCAATTTAAATACGGGGCTCTGATATCAAAGACCTGGATCTGATCTGGGACTAAATGAACGTAGAATTGTTTACTTTGACACTGTCATGGCAGCGCCAAGGGGAATACTAAAAATGCTGTTTGCTCAGTTTTCATCTCAGCGTGTCAGTCTGCCGTGATGTGGGACTTGATTTTATGAGTCCTCTTAAAGGATGGGTTTACCGATGGGGAATATGAATATATATTAATTCTTAAAAAATCTTAAATTTCGAATCCGTTGAAATTTTTGAAATTGCTTGTTCACAGCCAGAGAAAAAAAAAATGAAAAAAAAAAAGAAAAAAAAAAAAAAAAAAAAAAATTGGGCCAGGTGACGCGTTTCGCGTCGAAACGCGTCACCTGGCCCATTTTTTTTTTTTTTTTTTTTTTCATTTTTTTTTTTCTCTGGCTGTGAACAAGCAATTTCAAAAATTTCAACGGATTCGAAATTTAAGATTTTTTAAGAATTAATATATATTCATATTCCCCATCGGTAAACCCATCCTTTAAGTGATGATCAAAATCATTCATTTGTGTTTTGCCCCCGATTCAAAGTGACCGTAGGTGCTCTTCATGCACTACACCCTTTTGTCACTATGCACTCAAGTGTGAAATGTGCCTGAGTCGACTTTATGCGATGATTAGGTGACTAGCTGCTACAACAGCTTTACTGTATCTTAGGAATACAATATCCTCCACATCCCCCAAAATATAGCATACAAAGTTAAAAGTACCCTTGAATAGTTTTCGGTCTATTATCAAAGTGTTGAAGCATCACTTTGAGCTGTTGGGAGCCCGTGAAGAGAAGAGAGTGCTATGTGTTTGTACTAGGGATGTTCATTTTGAAAAATTTCCATAATCGAAAATCGGGAAAATGAACGATCAATTATCGATTCTCGATAGCGTAATAATAATAATAATAATAATATATATATATTTTTTTTTACTCTGGTCTGGTAATAACGTTGCGCGTTCTCGGCCAGCTATAATGGCGATGCCGCTGTGTAGTAAGAATATCAGACACTAGCGCTGTGGCCAGGTAAACAAACATGTTACATGTCAGGTTACATGATGTAAGGCAATCGGCGTCTTCCAGCTTAGCTGACAGCACAAGAGTCAAATCAACAGGCCTGAGCCTCACTGAGGTCCGCAGACCGCTGGGTGCGTTTGTTTGTGTCCCCGGTGCATGCCGGTGTGAATTCCCCATGTTTAAAACAGTTTTGTTGGCACAAAGGCCCGTGCCCAGCCAGAAAACTAGAGACTATATGAAGCTCCACCTCACGTTAGTCGGCTGTGCAATGGAGTGGGGCGAGGAGGAACGAATTCCACCCAAACCTAGTCCGCAAAAAAAAAAAAAAAAAAATATATATATATATATATATATATATAATAACAATAATCAATCCAAATTCCACATGATCGATTCAATTCCTTAACGATCAATTATCGATTTTCGATAATTGATGAACATCCCTAGTTTGTACGATATGTTTATTTATTTATTTATTTATTTATTTATGTATTTATTTATGTATTTATTATTTATTTATTGAAGAGAGTGCTACAGTATGTGTTTTCTATTATGACCTCATTATTAGCATATTGTGGAGGACCTTGTGTGAAGTGACATCATCGGTCTGTATGAGTTTTCATGTTGTCACAACGGCTGTGTGTTATAAATGATTTATGACAGACATTGATTATTGTCATAGAGATTGTCACATGATCAACAATGTAATCAGTGATGACATCATCAGTTAAGTCACCTATCTACTAAATGGTAGCTGTCACGACGTATATTACTGATGTCATTTATGTCCCAAATGGTAGGTGGGTGCTAACCTGACGCTGCCAGATGGACGGTTTAGCTCCACATTACGTTTCACTAAACCAGTCGATCTGGGAATGCAGTAACCCGACCCGCTGACGAAGGCGGGCACTTTTTCCAAGCTACTTGGCAGGTGATTGGATGACCCATCTGTCTATCACCGCTGGTGCGTGTTAACTTCAACCAATCAGATCGCCATGCCTCTGACGTCACGTTTGCGACCGGTAGTCTATCATTGATTGAGTCCTCACCGTCCTCATCGTCGTAAAGTCGCCTTCGAAGCATGACGTTAGATTATAACGAACTAGTTGTGTGGCTTAGCCTTCCCAAATGTTGAGGGTCGTTTTTTAGAATTTAATACATAGAATTGGGAACGTTACATTCAATTTCATTCAGACTGCCTGTCACTTCCGCGGCGGCAGCCATGTTGACGAGTGAAAAGAACTACAAAGACCATGTACCCACTACTTGCCCAGACGAGCCTAAGCCCGCCTAAGGCTGCCGCTGATTCGTCGAGCCGGCCATGGTTCGGCCAATCATCTTAACTGCCTGTGCATGACAAGATGGATTACGTCGAGAGAATCTCTTTTGATCTCGCGAGGTTATCCATCTTGCAAGCAAGGTTAGGTGGGTGCCACCACTGATGATATTACTCAGACACACCTATTCAGCCATCACTACTCAGTGACATCATAGTTATAGCCACCTGTGCTATATCACTGATGACATCACAATTGTTTCAGTGACATTGCTAATGTCTATGTCTGAATAGACACCTATTCAGCCATCACTACTCACTGAAAAAAAGTGCTACACTGCGAGAGCCCCTAGCTTGTCCGAGTCTGCAGTGTTGACAACAACCTGCACTTTCGTCTGCGTCGCTCAGGTTGCTGGTTCCTCTGGCTGAAGGAGGGCCTTCAGCTAGAGAAACCAGCAACATGAGCGATTTCAGTGAAGGCTTACCAGCAGCTGGAAAAAGGCTAGCAGTCAAAGTGAAGGTATAATCCAGTCCAGAACATGCTGCTGTTCAGGCCATATTTAGCCAAAGTCCAGAACATCCTGTTTACACCACATTTCGTCAAAGTCCATGTTTCCCTCTGCCCACCTTCTCACGCTCAGAGGAACGTGTGGCGCCTCAGCTTCTTAGGACTTCAGACCTCACAGACTTCAGATGAAAAGAGGCATTTATGAGCAGCGTCGAGCTTTCTAACCCCGCCGTCGAGAAGCAACGAATCCTTCTTCTCAAGTATGTGGCTTTGAAATGTTTCTGTGACACTTGTAAATACGTCCGTATCGCTGATTTAGACAGCTTGGGAGCGAAAGTCGCAGGCAAGTCTATATATGTAGACTCTTGTAGGGTAGATGATGACGTCATACATGTACCCGGAAAGAGGAGTAACGGGGCTAGCATTACACATGCTATTTATGTAAAATATGGAGTGACACAGTGACTCTATCCATATTTTATAGACTATGAGTAAAGCCTGACATCTAATGGTAAAACATGTGCTACTGAAATTGCACTAATCTTTTGTGCCAAATGATTTCACCACACTACTGGAGCTGTGCTATTTCCTGTTTATTACTCCGCCCCCCCCCATCCGTGGGCGATCGCCCGGTGGCACCGTTCAGAGCGCTGGGGGCAATAGAGACCTCTTCACCATGAGTGCGTTTACATGCACAAAATAATCAGATAACAGAATAGTCAGGTATTCTGGCAATAATCTGATTTCTGCGTTTACATGCACTTAGTAAATAGCGGGAACTCATCTCAAAGTGTGTGAATGGACATTGACTGCAATGAATGAAACTGATGAATCAGCAGAATCACGATTTGCATCAAAAAACAGTGATGACAGTCACTGTGTAGCGCACTTTCTAGGGTGGAGACTGGATGTGATGTGTCTGGATGACGATGTGTCATGGGTAGGGCTGGGTATCGAGTTTCGATACTTACTTGGCACCGAAATGGAAACATCGATACTAAGGGGTATCGAAGCCTCCCTTGTCAATTGATACCAATTTTCGATACCAAAACAAAACAGCGTCATTGAGCCTATAAGCATGCGACATGCTTGCACGCCGCGCTCTAATACGGCTGGTGATTGGCTGTCATGTAGAGGCATGCAGGAAACGTTACGCCCACAGCCGGTGTGTTTGTTGTGACTGTGAGCCAGGCGTGCGGTGCGGATAGTATACAAGAAGTTAGCCACTCAAGCTACTCCTATCCTGGAGTACCATATGGCGAAGATGATGAAAAGCAGGAAAAGAAACAGAAACAACACGGACTGGTTTCCACAGACAAGAGAAATAATTGAGAGGTGGGTCAGCTCAGCTTACCGCAAGTTAGCGGTTATCAGATCCCTCAGTCTGACAAATCCATGCATCTGGCTGTGAGTTGTAGCATTAGATCGTTTAATTAATTGCCGCCGTAACGTTATGCGCAAGCGGGCATTGTGTATTTTTAGCAACTCGTTAACAAACGCTGATGTCATGATAGTTTGTTGAATGTAAATGCGATTCATTTATATTGATTGGCTAGTCAGTGAAGTTGAGCTGTCTCGTCAGATTTGACAAGAATGACGTTCTGTTGCAGCAGTGAGCACACTGATCTGCAACGCTAGCGTTAATGTTTAATTAATTAGCGTTAACGTTATGTGCAAGCGGGCAGTTATCGCCCATGTATTTTTAGCAACTCGTTAACAAACGCTGATGTCATGATAGTTTGTTGAATATAAATGCGATTCACTTTGTGGCATATAAGGCTATATTGATAGGCTAGTCAATGCTCAACTAGTCTTCCATGCATGAAGTGGAGCCATCTCATCAGTTTGGACAAGAATAGAGTTCTGTTGCATCAGTGAGCATTAAACCCTGATTTGCAACTCTCTGTTTTGCACTGAAAACTATTCCACTGATTTATTTGTTTTAGCTACATTTCTTTCCTTTGTAGTACTCCAATATTTTTTGTAGGGACGGCAATACGTTTAGAGAACTTAAAGTTATGTTAAATACAGTAGGTTTTATTTTTTTCTGCTGTAAAACTTAAGATGGGGGGAAAACTAAAGATTTGTAAAATAATTTCAATGTGTAATGCAGTTTTATTTTTGTTAAAATGGATTTTTCTAAAAATTGGTATCGAAAAAAGTATCGTTCAGGAACCGGTATCGAAATCCAAGTATCGAAACGGTATCGATATCGAAAAATTTTGAACGATACCCAGCCCTAGTCATGGGTGCAACATGTTGTAGGATTTATGATATCACTGATGATGTAACGATTTGCGTAACAAATCACTGATGATGTCATGTTTTGTTAACAACGCCCGGCTGCAAAATCGTGATTAACACCTCCCTCCCGCCCGCTAAATCGTGACTAACACCTCCCACACTTGCAATTTATATACACGCTCGATTTCTAGGGTGGAGACTCTGGATGCGACATCACTGATGATGTCGCTGATGATGGCATGGTTTGCGTAAGAAGTCACTGATGATGTCACTGTGTAGCGCGAACACTCCGATTTCTAGATTGGAGACTCTGGAGACAATGGGCCATGGGTGCAACATTTTGTGGGATTCATGAGATCACTGATAATGTCACTGATGTCACAATTAGCGTGACAAAACACTGATGTGATTGCCCTTGCCATCATCATCAGCATCAGTCAGTATATAAATGGGAGCTGGGTCTCTGTGTCTCTGTCTGCCCCACTGATGACATCATCAGTGATCTTCTATCTACCATCATCATCACCATCATCATCATCAGTATATAAATGGGAGATAGGACTATGTCTGTCTGTCTGTTTCTCTGTCTCTGTCCTGTGTCCCATGCCCCACTGTGATCTCATAAATGAGATCATCAGTGATGTCATGAATCCCACTGTGACATCATCAGTGATGTCTTAAACCACTGTGACATCATCAGTGATGTCATAAACCACCGATGACATGATCAGTGATGTCATAGGAGATGGAGGAGAGGGAAGAGAGGGGGAGAGAATAATGGAGAGAGAGGGGGGGGGGAGAGACTGAGGGAGAGAGAACGGGAGACATTGTGCGAGCGCCAATAGGGCAGGCAAGGCCACAAAGCAGCTGAGCTGCGTGCAAGGCCGCGTAGCGGTCGAGCTATGAATGCGAGCTGGGCCCATCTTGGTGAGCTGCAGGATCTCACTCAGTCCCCCCCTCCATTGTGATGTCAATATACACAAGCCCAGGCCGGAGTTCACTGATGCCACGATTTGCTAACTTCGCCAACCCCCAAAATCGTGACTGGGCACCTGGGAACAGGGAACCTTTCTAACACTGCATGTGCGTGGTTGCCGTCAACATTGATTGCGATGGTGTGTCATCATCAGGGATGTTGATGACTGAGTCAGCATCGGGCGTATCGTTGTTCATGGGTGTGTCATCATCCAGTATGTTGATGACCGAGTCGGCATCGGGCGCATCGTTCATGAGGGTGTCATCATCGTGCATGTTGATGACTGAGTCAGCATCGGGCGCATCGTTCATGGTCGTATCATCATCGGGTATGTTGATGACCGAGTCGGCATCGGGCGCATCGTTCATGAGGGTGTCATCATCGTGCATGTTGATGACTGAGTCAGCATCGGGCGCATCGTTCATGGTCGTATCATCATCGGGTATGTTGATGACCGAGTCGGCATCGGGCGCATCGTTCATGGGGGTGTCATCATCGGGCATGTTGATGACTGAGTCAGCATCGGGCGCATCGTTCATGGTCGTATCATCATCGGGTATGTTGATGACCGAGTCGGCATCGGGCGCATCGTTCATGGGGGTGTCATCATCGGGCATGTTGATGACTGAGTCAGCATCGGGCGCATCGTTCATGGTCGTATCATCATCGGGTATGTTGATGACCGAGTCGGCATCGGGCGCATCGTCCGCTCCTTTGTCCTTGTTTGTTCGACGCCTGCCCAGGGATGTAAACTTGAGGATGAATAAACCCAAGGTGACCAAGACTGCGGCCACCACTGCCCCTGCGATCAAGAGATAGTTGCCGGTGGGGTCGTGCAAGGCGGCCGGGTTGTTGGGTTTTGGGAGAGTGGTGGATGCAGCGACAGTGATTGTGTGTGAGGGGAGAGTGGTAGATGCATGCATGGTGGGTGGGTGTGGGGGAAGGGCGGTAGATGCAGCCAGGGTGGTTGGGTGTGGGGGAAGAGTGGTGGATGCATGCATGGAGGTTGGGTGTGGGGGAAGGGCGGTAGATGCAGCCAGGGTGGTTGGGTGTGGGGGAAGAGTGGTGGATGCATGCATGGAGGTTGGGTGTGGGGCAAGGGCGGTAGATGCAGCCAGGGTGGTTGGGTGTGGGGGAAGAGTGGTGGATGCATGCATGGAGGTTGGGTGTGGGGCAAGGGCGGTAGATGCAGCCAGGGTGGTTGGGTGTGGGGGAAGAGTGGTAGATGCAGCCAGGGTGGTTGAGTGTGGGGGAAGAGCGGTAGATGCAGCCAGGGTGGTTGGGTGTGGGGGAAGAGTGGTGTATGCATGCATGGAGGTTGGGTGT
The DNA here is from genome assembly GCF_964638095.1 of Poromitra crassiceps. Taxonomy (NCBI): domain Eukaryota; kingdom Metazoa; phylum Chordata; class Actinopteri; order Beryciformes; family Melamphaidae; genus Poromitra; species Poromitra crassiceps. The sequence continues at coordinate 41,101,066 of NC_139632.1, forward strand.
GGGGGAAGGGCGGTAGATGCAGCCAGGGTGGTTGGGTGTGGGGGAAGAGTGGTGGATGCATGCATGGAGGTTGGGTGTGGGGCAAGGGCGGTAGATGCAGCCAGGGTGGTTGGGTGTGGGGGAAGAGTGGTGGATGCATGCATGGAGGTTGGGTGTGGGGCAAGGGCGGTAGATGCAGCCAGGGTGGTTGGGTGTGGGGGAAGAGTGGTGGATGCATGCATGGAGGTTGGGTGTGGGGGAAGGGCGGTAGATGCAGCCAGGGTGGTTGTTGGGTGTGGGGGAAGAGTGGTGGATGCATGCATGGAGGTTGGGTGTGGGGGAAGGGCGGTAGATGCAGCCAGGGTGGTTGGGTGTGGGCGGAGAGTGGTGGATGCATGCATGGAGGTTGGGTGTGGGGGAAGGGCGGTAGATGCAGCCAGGGTGGTTGGGTGTGGGGGAAGAGCGGTAGATGCAGCCAGGGTGGTTGAGTGTGGGGGAAGAGCGGTAGATGCAGCCAGGGTGGTGGGGTGTGAGGGGTGAGTGGTAGATGAAACCAGGGTGGTTGGGTGTGGGGGAAGAGCGGTAGATGCAGCCAGGGTGGTGGGGTGTGAAGGGTGAGTGGTAGATGCAGCCAGCGTGGTTGGGTGTGGGGGAAGAGCGGTAGATGCAGCCAGGGGGGTGGGGTGTGAGGGGTGACTGGTAGATGCAGCCAGGGTGGTTGAGTGTGGGGGAAGAGCGGTAGATGCAGCCAGGGTGGTGGGGTGTGAAGTGTGAGTGGTAGATGCAGCCAGCGTGGTTGGGTGTGGGGGAAGAGCGGTAGATGCAGCCAGGGTGGTTGGGTGTGGGGGAAGAGTGGTGGATGCATGCATGGAGGTTGGGTGTGGGGGAAGGGCGGTAGATGCAGCCAGGGTGGTTGTTGGGTGTGGGGGAAGAGTGGTGGATGCATGCATGGAGGTTGGGTGTGGGGGAAGGGCGGTAGATGCAGCCAGGGTGGTTGGGTGTGGGGGAAGAGTGGTGGATGCATGCATGGAGGTTGGGTGTGGGGGAAGGGCGGTAGATGCAGCAAGGGTGGTTGGGTGTGGGGGAAGAGCGTTAGATGCAGCCAGGGTGGTGGGGTGTGAGGGGTGTGTGGTAGATGCAGCCAGGGTGGTTGGGTGTGGGGGAAGAGCGGTAGATGCAGCCAGGGTGGTGGGGTGTGAAGGGTGAGTGGTAGATGCAGACAGCGTGGTTGGGTGTGGGGGAAGAGCGGTAGATGCTGCCAGGGTGGTTGGGTGTGGGGGAAGAGCGGTAGATGCATCCAGGGTGGTGGGGTGTGAAGGGTGAGTGGTAGATGCAGACAGCGTGGTTGGGTGTGGGGGAAGAGCGGTAGATGCAGCCAGGGGGGTGGGGTGTGAGGGGTGACTGGTAGATGCAGCCAGGGTGGTTGAGTGTGGGGGAAGAGCGGTAGATGCAGCCAGGGTGGTGGGGTGTGAAGTGTGAGTGGCAGATGCAGCCAGCGTGGTTGGCAGTGGGGAAAGAGCGGTAGATGCAGCCAGGGTGGTTGGGTGTGAGGGGGGGGTGGTAGATGCAGCCAGGGTTGTTGGGTGTGAGGGGGGAGTGGTAGATGCAGCCAGGGTGGTTGGGTGTGGGGGAAGAGCGGTAGATGCAGCCAGGGTGGTTGGGTGTGGGGGAAGAGCGGTAGATGCAGCCAGGGTGGTTGGGTGTGAGGGGGGGGTGGTAGATGCAGCCAGGGTTGTTGGGTGTGAGGGGGGAGTGGTAGATGCAGCCAGGGTTGTTGGGTGTGAGGGGGGGGTGGTAGATGCAGCCAGGGTGGTTGGGTGTGGGGGGAGAGCGGTAGATGCAGCCAGGGTGGTTGGGTGTGGGGGAAGAGCGGTAGATGCAGCCAGGGTGGTTGGGTGTGAGGGGGGGGTGGTAGATGCAGCCAGGGTTGTTGGGTGTGAGGGGGGAGTGGTAGATGCAGCCAGGGTTGTTGGCAGTGGGGGAAGAGCGGTAGATGCAGCCAGGGTGGTTGGGTGTGAGGGGGGGGTGGTAGATGCAGCCAGGGTTGTTGGGTGTGAGGGGGGGGTGGTAGATGCAGCCAGGGTGGTTGGGTGTGAGGGGGGGGTGGTAGATGCAGCCAGGGTGGTTGGGTGTGGGGGAAGAGCGGTAGATGCAGCCAGGGTTGTTGGGTGTGAGGGGGGGGTGGTAGATGCAGCCAGGGTGGTTGGGTGTGGGGGAAGAGCGGTAGATGCAGCCAGGGTTGTTGGGTGTGAGGGGGGGGTGGTAGATGCAGCCAGGGTGGTTGGGTGTGAGGGGGGGGTGGTAGATGCAGCCAGGGTGGTTGGGTGTGGGGGGAGAGCGGTAGATGCTGCCAGGGTTGTTGGGTGTGAGGGGGAGAGCGGTAGATGCAGCCAGGGTTGTTGGGTGTGGGGGGAGAGCGGTAGATGCAGCCAGGGTGGTTGGGTGTGGGGGAAGAGCGGTAGATGCAGCCAGGGTGGTTGGGTGTGGGGGAAGAGCGGTAGATGCAGCCAGGGTTGTTGGGTGTGGGGGGAGAGCGGTAGATGCAGCCAGGGTGGTTGGGTGTGGGGGAAGAGCGGTAGATGCAGCCAGGGTTGTTGGGTGTGAGGGGTCACTCTCCACAGGAGTGTGTAAAATTTCGTGAAATTGTGTGTTGTCGTACTCAAGGCCTGACTTGGTTTTCACTTCGCACTGGTAAATCACTCTTTCATCACTCTTGTTCAGGACCAGCTCCAGAGAGCTCGTTAATGTAAACTTCTCCCCAGATTTCTTCACCTTGACAACCTTCTTGAGCTCCTCCATCCTGTGCTTGTTTTCTTCCTTCCTGTACCAGCGCATGCTGTCTGGCTCGATCATGCTGGTCTGGATGGTGCAGGTCAGAGTTATATGTTCTCCCTCATAAAAGGGGGGCCGTTTCGAGAAACTGATTAGGTGTGGGCGTGGCAGTCTTCGAACAGTCAGGTAGGCTTTGGCTGATTCGATGCATTTGTTGTCTGTTCTCCTCAAGAGCAAACAGGTGTACCAGCCGTTGTCATAGTATGATACGCGACTGAAGCTGATGGTCAGCTCCAATGACGATACATACAACCGCCGAGTACGGGTATCTCCCAAAATAATAATTTTTTCCCCTCCATCTGGATCTTTTGTGTTTGCCCACCTGATGACATAGGTGTCATTGTGCTCCACCCTGCAGGTCAGGTTTGCTTTCTCGCCCTCTGTTACTGTCACATTCTGGACCAGAAGGTGACTACTGAGGCCTAGCATGCATTTCACAAGGATGCCACAAATAGTGCAGACAGTGAAAATGAAATCACGTTTGAGAATCATGTACTGATCTGACTATGACATCGTGTGTGCTAATATAGCCTATGCAGAGGATGTATGACATCACTGAAGATGTCGCAATGTCTATGACATCAGTAATGCTCAAAGGACATACAGTGTCACTCTCGAGCAATTTTGTGATGTCATCAGTGATGATATCATCAGTGATTGATCGGTGATTATATCATCAGTGATATCTTCGGTGTGACATCTCTGTGACCTTGTGATGTCATCGGTGATGATGTCATCAGCTATGTCATAGATGACAGTGATGTCGTCGGTGTAACATCATTGGCGTCCTGGTCACTTTCTTTCTTTCATGGGGACAGCAAGACGGACAAACCCACCATTCTATGCATTAGTGACATCACTGATGACCTCGACATCACAATTCTGTTTCCGGCACGATGGCAACCAACAATCCTTCAACACAGCATGCTCATAATGTCACCCTATTATAGTAGTAAACAGCATCTTTTTATAGTCCCCCCCCCAAAGAAAGAAAGAAAGAATTCTGGTGTTTTCAAAGTGATTTATGACAGACATTGATTATTGTCATAGAGATTGTCATATGTGGCTGAGTGAGGCTGTCTGAGAGGCTGATGCTTGATAAGATTCTGGCACACCGGTTGTAATCACAGGCTCCCGGTAAATTCGACAATATGATCAAATATGCGGATGACACTGTTTCAATGGGTCATTTCCCCGGGAACAGGATTAGCGTAGTCATATTAAACTCTGTGGCATTTTGCTATCAGATGACCTTTCCTGGATTAGCAACGCAAACACCTTTTACAATGAAACATTTGAACAACGTTTTCATTTTGTTCGGAGGCATACGACATTTTAAGTGAACAGTCATTTGCCGTGCGGTTTTATCTGCTCTATTCTGCTTTGCTTTGCAGTTTTACAGCTCAGGGAGAATAAAGCCTGGGAGAAAGTTAGGTTGCAATCAGCAGGCGTCTCCACGGCCTGGAGGATGGACTGTATCTCTTTTGCACGATGCTTTCATGCGAGGGCTAATTGTCAAATACATCCTGCAAATGAGTTTCTTGTGGTCCTGTGTGGTCAGGGAGATGATATCAGTGCATCAAAGTATCCATTAAACACTTTGTAGAAGCCTCCGTCTCTTTTACGAGGCACGCAACTTATAATCGTTACATTTGTGTAGTAGCACTGCTCTTTAAAAAGTTACAAAGTGCTTTCAAATGTATATGAAGCACCAGAACTTTAATTCCCCCAAATGCTTGTGTTTTTTCTGTTTTCCTTTTATTATGCGATTGCACATTCAAATGTATCTCTAGAAAAGGCTGGAAGGCTGGAGGAAAGGCCCTGAGACCAGGCCTGGAGGCGCCCACAAACCGGATGCGCGCCCGCGACCCAACGATGACATCATCGGCAATGATGTCAGAGTTCGCCCTGTGAGGTCATCGGTGATGTCAGACGGTCTTGATTGTGATTGTGTGATGTCAGACTTGTGAGGTCATCAATGATGTCATACCTCAAATGTGTAGGGTATAAAAGTGATGTTCTACTATGCTATGCTGCTACCTCTCCCTGTATGTTGCTTCTGTCTTGCTTCCATCTGCCTGATGTTTCAATAAAGCCTTAAAGGGCCCATATTTTGCTAACATAATGTATTATTATTTTATTGTTGACCTCCAGTAGAGTAACTTATTGCATCATTCATAGTTTAAAAAACTCAGTTTATCTTGTACTGGCTCTCACTGCCGCCTTCAGTTCAGCCTCTGTCTGAAACGCTCTGTTTAGGTCCTGTCCCTTTAAGAACCCCCACCCTCCGAAATACTCCAGGCGAGCAGCGGGGTGAAAGTCTGTTTGCGCAAACCTCTGCCCAGACAGAGGACCCGGACCCCACGTTGAGAACCACTGCAAACAAAAACAGCAGAGAGAGAGAGAGAGAGAGAGAGGGAGAGAGAGACGGAGAGAGAGGGAGACGGAGGGGACACTGCACGTTTGGCTGCAGCAGACACAGCGTCCCCACTCCTCACAGCCTTGGAGATCAAAGGCGAGGAGTGACGATTTGTTTGGTGTGCCGTTTTCCTCCAAGCAGCCTGACGCTGATTTCCCCCCTCTAAACAGAGCTTGATTTAAGTTGTTATTTCGGTCTTTTTCAAAATTATTTTTTCATTTTGTAGTAGTAATGGTGCATATTTATCGATAAAAGCAGTGTTTTTATTCCAACATGAACCAATAGTATGTTTAATACTAGATTGAAATGAGGCCAGAATGCAGAAATCCCACACTGTCGCGCAGTCTACTGGAATGTCAGAACAGGGAAGGGAGGGGCAGGGCGCTCGCGCCGCGGGCCCCCTAAGCTTGGCAAAGTTGGCATCACCATGGTAACAAGTCCTTACTGACGTCACTAGAACTATGGTTCTCGCACAAAATCGGCATAAATCCATGTCATCTCGTCTACGAGAGTTCATGGGCGGGAGGGGGGGTTCATGGGGGTAACATTAAAACACTTTCACATATTTATTTGAAGCTTAGCCCATGTTTAATATGACCATCCAAGATTGTAACAACATATATATGATACAAAATTAAGAAATGCATAATATGGCCCCTTTAAAGACATCTCTGTGGTTCTGATCGATCACCCGTGGCGAGCTCTTACCTAGGATCCAGCGAAACTCAACAACAACTTCCTTACAGTATCCATCCTTATAACATAATGTATCCATCCTTATACATAATAACTATAGAAGAGCATTTGGAAAGAACGCAGACCTCCCTCCGCCAAGGCCAATAGTCCAGTTTTCTATGATATGCAAATGTGCAAAAGCAGGGATCTGATCCAAAATGTCATGTGTTCTTCCTTGGCCCATGCTACACACCCTTCCACCAAGTTTCAGGAAAATCGGCCCAGTAGTTTTTCCGGAAAACCTGCTGACATACAGACAAACAACACCAAGTGCCTGCTTGGCGGAGGTAAAAAAAAGAAGGCTAATTGCATTGAACTTGAACACGTTTTAATTGCTGTAATAAACGAGGGCTTTGCAGAAATGACTTTCGCAAGTTTGGGAAGAAAGTTGTAGGCGAGCACCTCCAGCTGCTCCACTCACGCTGCTGCAACTAATACCGAGTGACAGACAGTGTCTGCAGCACTGCAGTAGACCTGGTGCAGTGTTCTTTAGATGACATCTGAGGTGACTTCAGTGTGCTCATCTCGCTCCACAGCCACACACAGACACAACATACATGAATGCACACTCAGTCTTTCATGCATCAACCACCACTACTCTGACTCCACAATCCCCCCAAGACCCACTTTCATTTTCAGATGTGTAATTACAGGCTGCGCGCGCTCGCGCGTGTGTGCGCGTGCGCGTGCGTGTGTGTGTGTGTGTGCCTGTGTGTGTGTGTGTGCGTGTACGTGTGTGTCAGAGGCATGGGAGGCCCATAGTTAATCAGCAGTCGAGCAGGGCTCTCTGGGATCAGCCCCATCGATTCACTCCCAGGGAAATCAATTCAATCAGAGGCATTACTCAAACTGAACTGGGATCAGAAAGGGGGAGGAGGGCACAGAGAAGGGAGGGAGAGAGAGAAGGGAGGGAAGAGGAGAGATGATATGATGGGAGGATGATACTGTAGAGAGAGTTGTCTGAAGGACAGAGAGGTGGACTGACAGCAGACAGGAAGAGTGATGGGACTTTAATTGCAAAGTAAGTCTGAGAACCAAAAAGAGAGGACAGGGCTGGAGGACGTTTTCCACACGAGTCCTTTGAGACTCGGTTCTCTATGCGTGTCGCTCGACTAGAGACTCAGGAAAAAATACACCCTTTGTGCAGAAGGGGCAGTGACATGCAGGAGTCATGTGCTTGTAGACGGATAAGACAGAATCGAATAATGTAACGTTGGTCGGGACGTCCATTTTCACGGTTTCAAAAAGTTCTCTCCAGTTGGTTTCACTTTGGAGGACAATGGGCTGAGAGCGTTATTCCAGGTATCTTGACAAAGGGGCAGAGGTTTGTGAGCGGCTGTTCTCGCTGCCAAACTACTTTAAATTGAAGTTCCCAGAGGATTGGTAGGCGGAGATCTTCAATTTGTCTGGGAGCCGAGACTAGTCCGTTAAATGTCCGCTATGTTGTTACATTGTATTGGTCTGGTTCATATAGTCTAATATCAAGCAGACCTACTGGACAGATGTGGACAGAGTGTGTTTTCACATTATAATGCCACACCTTGCCACTGAACAACCCTGTAGTATTCTGCAGGACTTTAATTTGGTGGGCTAATCCTCTGCCATGCACCAGAGAGACTTCCTCTCTGGTGCAGCAGACAGGTTTCTCTCTGGTGCAGCAGACAGGTTTCTCTCTGGTGCAGCAGACAGGTTTCTCTCTGGTGCAGCAGACAGGTTTCTCTCTGGTGCAGCAGACAGGTTTCTCTCTGGTGCAGACAGACAGGTTTCTCTCTGGTGCAGCAGACAGGTTTCTCTCTGGTGCAGACAGACAGGTTTCTCTCTGGTGCAGCAGACAGGTTTCTCTCTGCTGCATCAGACAGGTTTCTCTCTGGTGCAGCAGACAGGTTTCTCTCTGGGGCATCTGGTGCAGCAGACAGGTTTCTCCTCTCTGGTGCAGCAGACAGGTTTCTCTCTCGCTATAGGGACATGGGCAAAGTATTGACAAGACAGAAGAACTGCAGGTGTGCTGTTTTGCACTTAAGAAAACATAGCGTCCCCTTACTGACTGTGGAGAAGAAGAAAAAAATAATCATTAGAACAACCTTTGTTGTCATTTGTTGATTTGTTTGTTGTAATTTGGCTAAAAACAACCAAAACAACCCAAAGGTTTTGCACGTTTTTGGTGACACCAAATGATTGGATATGCACCATGCGACCATAGCTGCAACACTAAGGTGGTGGAGAGTAGTGTGACACTGATATAGCTGCAACACACTTCAGCGTGTACACATGGACCTATACACTTTCTCCCACTGCACGCCCACACACGCACGCACACACACACACACACACACACACACACACACGTGCACACACACATCTGGGAGGATCAATGTGGCTGAGAAACTTTGCAAAGTTCTCACAGCGTCTGACCTTGATTAGATGTAATGAGATGAGACTTAACCACAAGTCCACTAATCTGATGAAATGACTTACAGATTCACCTTGTGATGAATGCTAAACACATACATTGACTCTAACGTGCACGTACACACACACACACACACACACACACATGCACACACACACCCACACACACACACGCATCCTTGGCCAATCCCGATCAAACTATGCGCCTCTTCAAAGGGCTCTTTGATCACTTCTTTGAAAATCATCTTCATAAAAATGGCCAGTTTTACCGGGCCTGTAGACACATAGTTACAGCTCTGTGGAAGGTTCTGAGAGAGATGTAGATACATAGTTACAGCTCTGTGGAAGGTTCTGAGAGAGATGTAGACACATAGTTACAGCTCTGTGGAAGGTTCTGAGAGAGATGTAGATACATAGTTACAGCTCTGTGGAAGGTTCTGAGAGAGATGTAGACACATAGTTACAGCTCTGTGGAAGGTTCTGAGAGAGATGTAGATACATATTTACAGCTCTGTGGAAGGTTACGTAGTTACAGCTCTGTGGAAGGTTCTGAGAGAGATGTAGATACGTAGTTACAGCTCTGTGGAAGGTTACGTAGTTACAGCTCTGTGGAAGGTTCTGAGAGAGATGTAGATGCGTAGTTACAGCTCTGTGGAAGGTTCTGAGAGAGATATAGATACATAGTTACAGCTCTGTGGAAGGTTCTGAGAGAGATGTAGATACATCGTTACGGCTCTGTGGAAGGTTCTGAGAGAGATGTAGATACATAGTTACAGCTCTGTGGAAGGTTCTGAGAGAAGCCAAAAGGTTGACCTCCGGGCACTGCGTCTGTCTTAGGAGGAAACATTGGTGAGATTGAGATGTGAATCCCTTTGAAAAGCCAATTAATTTCCCTGTATGAGTCCATTCCTACTCGTGCCGTCAGCCCCCCCCCCCCCCCCCCCCCCCCCCCCCCCCCCCTCCCCTCCTTTTAACACTTCCGGCGGTCACGGTGCAAAATAAGAGAGTTGTTTTTGGAGTAGACAGTGAAGGGGTAAAATAAAGAACGTAGCCTACTACTTTGAGCTCGGTACACAGCAAGCAAGCGAGTATCCACTGTTAGCCAGGTCAGACAATGACGAGCACTTTCTTGTAAAACATACCTGGACTCCAACAAAGAAAGCTTCAGATAGTTTTCTCTCCTCCGAGTTGCGCTCCAGCCACTAACGTCAATAAGACCCCCTGGAATGCGAGACTTAACGAGCCAGTTACATGGCGTTGCATTCTTAGACATTGCCGTTTGCTTTTATTTGGTATGTTACATACAATTGGCTAAATTATTAGTTAATTCAGAGTTAGATGATATTGGAGCAGCCGGCCATTTTATTTTATTTTTAGCCGGAAGTTTTGATACGGCCACACAACCGGGTCAAATGGGCGTGGCTACATAAGGTGAATAGACTTGACTGGGAAGGATCACCTCTCCCAAACCTTATTTTACTTCCAGGTGTCTCCTGGCAAAACCTCTCCCTCTTCCAACGCCTTTGATCATCTTTCACAAACTTTACCCAAAGCCTTACCTTAAGCCACATAATACCTCTGTCTAAATCCCTCTCCTCCCTAAACTCCTCTAGAAATCCACATTTGAGCCATTTTGTAATATTTCTCAAACCACAGACATTAAGTAACCTTTCACAAGTGCCTCTTTCAAAACTCCTCTCTCATAAAGACTTTTGGTAACTTCCTCCAGAACTCACCTCGCCTTGAACCCTGAGCTTTTTTCTTTTCTTTTTTCTTTCTTTATTTACTCATTTTACATTTGGTTCAATATTAATACACTTTTTGAATGAGCTATCGAACGGCAATCTGTGCAGCAGTGGAGTGGGCGGGCAACTTCACAAAGCCATTTTGTGGCTTCTGCAAAGTGTCAAAGTGTGTCAAAAAGTAATTTAACCTCTACCACGCGTTTCCAAAAGCGAGGTATTAACCTCTGCTGAAACACCTCCAAGTCCTCACGTCTCTCCAAGCTCTTTCAACCGCTGCCATCAGTCCTCTTCTGCTTAACCCATAGTCTCTTCTCTATCTCCTACCCTCTCTCCATCACTGACTCTCTGCCTCCGCCCCATTAACACACACACACACACACACACACACACACACACACACACACACACACACACACACACACACACACACTTCACACCCCTGTCCTGTGTGGTCCAGTTCCCACCCTGCACGCTACCTCTGACTCAAAGTTAATTAACAGCCTAGGTACTGTATCACCATGGGCAGCGTTCCATTTTTCATAATTACAGCAGCATGCGACCTCAGCACCTGCACACGTTTTAAACAAGCATGTAGCAGGTTCAGCTCCCCTCCTGTTTACAGGCTGTGGTCCACTGTCTGCTGAGAAGCATGTAGCAGGTTCACTGTTTACAGGCTGTGGTCCACTGTCTGCTGAGAAGCATGTAGCAGGTTCAGCTCCGCTGCTGTTTACAGGCTGTGGTCCACTGTCTGCTGAGAAGCATGTAGCAGGTTCAGCTCCAGTCCTGTTTACAGGCTGTGGTCCACTGTCTGCTGAGAAGCATGTAGCAGGTTCACTGTTTACAGGCTGTGGTCCACTGTCTGCTGAGAAGCATGTAGCAGGTTCACTGTTTACAGGCTGTGGTCCACTGTCTGCTGAGAAGCATGTAGCAGGTTCACTGTTTACAGGCTGTGGTCCACTGTCTGCTGAGAAGCATGTAGCAGGTTCACTGTTTACAGGCTGTGGTCCACTGTCTGCTGAGAAGCATGTAGCAGGTTCACTGTTTACAGGCTGTGGTCCACTGTCTGCTGAGAAGCATGTAGCAGGTTCAGCTCCCCTCCTGTTTACAGGCTGTGGTCCACTGTCTGCTGAGAAGCATGTAGCATGTTCAGCTCCCCTCCTGTTTACAGGCTGTGGTCCACTGTCTGCTGAGAAGCATGTAGCAGGTTCAGCTCCCCTCCTGTTTACAGGCTGTGGTCCACTGTCTGCTGAGAAGCATGTAGCAGGTTCAGCTCCCCTCCTGTTTACAGGCTGTGGTCCACTGTCTGCTGAGAAGCATGTAGCAGGTTCAGCTCCGCTGCTGTTTACAGGCTGTGGTCCACTGTCTGCTGAGAAGCATGTAGCAGGTTCACTGTTTACAGGCTGTGGTCCACTGCCTGCTGAGAAGCATGTAGCAGGTTCACTGTTTACAGGCTGTGGTCCACTGTCTGCTGAGAAGCATGTAGCAGGTTCAGCTCCCCTCCTGTTTACAGGCTGTGGTCCACTGTCTGCTGAGAAGCATGTAGCAGGTTCAGCTCCCCTCCTGTTTACAGGCTGTGGTCCACTGTCTGCTGAGAAGCATGTAGCAGGTTCACTGTTTACAGGCTGTGGTCCACTGTCTGCTGAGAAGCATGTAGCAGGTTCACTGTTTACAGGCTGTGGTCCACTGTCTGCTGAGAAGCATGTAGCAGGTTCACTGTTTACAGGCTGTGGTCCACTGTCTGCTGAGAAGCATGTAGCAGGTTCACTGTTTACAGGCTGTGGTCCACTGTCTGCTGAGAAGCATGTAGCAAGTTCAGCTCCAGTCCTGTTTACAGGCTGTGGTCCAATGTCTGCTGAGAAGCATGTAGCAGGTTCACTGTTTACAGGCTGTGGTCCACTGTCTGCTGAGAAGCATGTAGCAGGTTCACTGTTTACAGGCTGTGGTCCACTGTCTGCTGAGAAGCATGTAGCAGGTTCACTGTTTACAGGCTGTGGTCCACTGTCTGCTGAGAAGCATGTAGCAGGTTCAGCTCCCCTCCTGTTTACAGGCTGTGGTCCACTGTCTGCTGAGAAGCATGTAGCATGTTCAGCTCCCCTCCTGTTTACAGGCTGTGGTCCACTGTCTGCTGAGAAGCATGTAGCAGGTTCACTGTTTACAGGCTGTGGTCCAATGTCTGCTGAGAAGCATGTAGCAGGTTCAGCTCCAGTCCTGTTTACAGGCTGTGGTCCAATGTCTGCTGAGAAGCATGTAGCAAGTTCAGCTCCAGTCCTGTTTACAGGCTGTGGTCCAATGTCTGCTGAGAAGCATGTAGCAGGTTCACTGTTTACAGGCTGTGGTCCAATGTCTGCTGAGAAGCATGTAGCAGGTTCACTGTTTACAGGCTGTGGTCCACTGTCTGCTGAGAAGCATGTAGCAGGTTCACTGTTTACAGGCTGTGGTCCACTGTCTGCTGAGAAGCATGTAGCAGGTTCACTGTTTACAGGCTGTGGTCCACTGTCTGCTGAGAAGCATGTAGCAGGTTCACTGTTTACAGGCTGTGGTCCACTGTCTGCTGAGAAGCATGTAGCAGGTTCACTGTTTACAGGCTGTGGTCCACTGTCTGCTGAGAAGCCCGCCGGCAAGCTCTTCTTTATGGCTTTTCAGTGCTGCTCGTTGCTGTTGACAAAAGACTCCCATGTGCACCTTAGCTTATGGGGATGGGGAGCTAAAACATTTTTACTAGAGCAGTCGCACTTGTGTGATGTGTTCCTGCGTGTGATGTGGTCCTGCATGTGATGTGGTCCTGCGTGTGATGTGGTCCTGCATGTGATGTGGTCCTGCATGTGATGTGGTCCAGCGTGTGATGTGGTCCTGCATGTGATGTGGTCCTGTGTGTGATGTGGTCCTGCATGTGATGTGGTCCTGCATGTGATGGCAGTCCTGCATGTGATGTGGTCCTGCATGTGATGTGGTCCTGCGTGTGATGTGGTCCTGCATGTGATGTGGTCCTGCATGTGATGTGGTTCTTTGTGTGATGGGGCAGCCAACAGGAAAGCAGCTGAAACCAATTTTCTGAGGCAACGTGCCGGAAAGAGAAGCAACATGTCAAGCCTGACCTTGGAGTTATGCTGAAGGAAAGTGTGTGTGTGTGTGTGTGTGTGTGTGTGTGTGTGTGTGTGCATGCGTGCGTGTGTGTGTATGTGTGTGTAAGTCTGTGTGTGTGTCTGTGTGCGTGCGTGCGTGCGTGTGTGTGTGTGTGTGTGTGTGTGTGTGTGTGGGTGTGTGCGCGTGGTCAAGTGGGTGACTGTGAGTGAGTGACCGTGAAAATACATGCCCTGATTTCTGCACTTTAATTTCCCCTAAAACACACACACACACACACACACACACACACACACACACACACACACAGTATGCATGAACATGTACTGTACTATGTTTATGTGCGTTAAGTGTAGAGCTGGGTGTCAGTACTCGATATTGACAGTAATAACCCAGTACCAAGTATTATGGAAACTTCTCCAGTCAAACAATAGCTGCATTCCATCCTTTTTGTCCATCGATGTAGAAAAAAGTAAATCACTATTTGTATGGTTTTGCTTGTAGCCAATCACTGCAAGCCTTCTGTGATTCAATGCGACATGTGATTGGCACCTAGCGCAGCAGCTACAACCCAGACAGTCTGAGGTGGTGAAGCTGAGTATGTGACAGAGATTCCACCAAAACCTTCAAAAGCATGGCTATAAAAAAGGTCTTGAATTAAGTACTCTGTTAGTATCGGTATCACTTTAAGGGTACTAGTATTGGTACTGGTATTGGTACTAGTATTGGTACTGGTATTGGTACTAGTATTGGTACTGGTATTGGTACTAGTATTGGTACTGGTATTGGTACTGGTATTGTACATTCTTTAAACAATACTCTAGCCCTAGTTAAGTGTGAGCATCTGTTGACCTGTCTGTGTTTCTGTTCGTGTGATTGACTGTGTGGCTGTGTGTGTGTGTGTGTGTGTGTGTGTGTGTGTGTGTGTGGCTGTGTGTGTGTGTGTGTGTGTGTGTGTGTGTGTGTGTGTGTGTGTGTGTGTGTGTGTGTGTGGCTGTGTGTGTGTGTGTGTGTGTGTGCGTGCGTGTGTGTGCGTGTGTGTGTGTGTGTGTGTGTGCGTAGCCACTTACTGCAGGTTGCATCAGCCTCGTCTGAACCGTCTGCACACTCTGACTCTCCGTCACAGCGCCACCTAGCTGGCACACACTGTCCATTCTTGCAGGCGAAGTCTGTGGTCGCACACGTCTTCTTTGCTGTGGAAACAGAGAGAGCAAACGTTACGTCTCAAAGAAAGTCAAAGCACTGCTACTTTCTATCAACAGTGATTCAGCCTAATCCAGCAAATTAAGTCAATATTTCAGAAGAATCTTTCACTTTGTGATACAAGCACCAGTACAGATTTGGCATCCTAGGACCTACTTTTTCAGAAAAGCCCGTTAGCCACCCGAAAATCCAAGATGGTGGCTATTTTTCAAGATGGCCCTCGCATAAGTAGGTCCAGAAGAAACTTTGTGCAAACAATCTTTCACTTTGTGATACGAGCATCAAATGATGCTTGTAGTAATAGGCCCGAGGTGGTAAAGCAGGAAGTAAAGCAGGTGTGACCAATAACATCAATGAGGGCCCTGGCACTAGAACACCTAAATGGAACGGAACCACCTGAATGGTCTATAATCAGTTCATGAAAGCTCCCAAAGTTGTCTTGCTAGATGTTTACCCCCCAGCAGCAGCAGCAGTAGCAGTGACCATGGCTGAACAGACAAAGAAAAAAGAGCGCCGCCTACAGTACAGAAACTCAAACTTCATCACCAACAGAAAACACAAGAGAGAAGATGTCACAGACAGTACTGGACTGCTAGCACTCAGCAACAAAGATGGATCTGATGGATTCGCAGTTTAAAAGTTCAAAAAGTACAGTTGGATATGATGACACGGGACAAAAAGGTATAACAAAGTCCCCGCGGGAACAGGGTCACAATTATTCTCTTGTGACCCCAAACTAGGGATGTCACGATACTAGAATTTCTACTTTGATACCGATACCCAGGAAAATATCGATACTCGATACCATTTTCGATACCATGCGGCGGGATGACAACACATCAAGAGGCATAAAAAATAAACAAAGACAGATGAATGGACAGATGCACGCTTCTTCATAATCTAGGCCTGATAAAACTAATTAAAAACTTTGACCTGACACAGCAGATTACCCCTGCTCTAGTCATCAGCCTATCAGAACACAGCAGATTACACCTGCTCTAGTCATCAGCCTACCAGAACACAGCAGATTACACCTGTTCTAGTCATCAGCCTATCAGAATACTTTGAATTTGTTGAAGCAAAAGATACCCACCAATGACAGGGAGGGAGAAATCAGTGGTATGTTTGATTTTTCGTTAAGAGAAAGCACTGCTGAATCTGATATTGATACAGTTGCAAATGAGTATTGTATCCGACATCCGTTTCAAATTTGTAGTATTGATACAGTACTTATCGATACTTTCGATATCTGTTGCAAATTAGTATTGTATCCATTTAAAATTTTTAGTATTGACTTTTATCGATACTATCGATACTTTTGACAACCCTACCCCAAACTGATAGTTGAGTGTATGTTGAGTGATGAGAAGTGTGTGGCTGCTGGACTGTGCAGCTGCTTTGTGATGGACTCCTACAGCACAGTGAGCTGTTGCTTTGTGATGGACTCCTACAGGACAGTGAGCTGTTGTGCAGCCACTTTCTGCAGGCAAGGGGAAAATTGAAACACTTGAGTCTGTGACGGGGAAGAGCTAAAAAATGCCTCTCCTTGACAGCGAGAGCCACTGAACAAGAGAAAGCACTCGCTTGGCGTGTTAGCAATGCCTCGCCCTGATGAAATATACAGAGAGCGGACTGACAAAAGCAGTGTGTGTGAGTGTGCGTGTGTGCGTGTGCGTGTGTGTGTGTGTGTGTGTGTCCGTGTGCGTGTGTGTGTGTGTGTGTGTGTGTCCGTGTGCGTGTGTGTGAGTGTGAGTGTGTGAGGGGGTGGTGCTGGCTGTTTCTGGGGAGCAGCGAGAGTTACTGTGACGGCTTCTGTTCCGTACAGTAAGTTCGCAAAAGTCCCTCAGTGTGGCCCTAAATGACATCCACTGAAGCCTGCTGCCAAAACCTCTGCTTCTAAAAGTTGCTGCAGCCTGTCGTGCAGTACAGTGCAGTGCTGCCGGGGTGGATGTCACAAGTAAAAAACTAACAAATACATATGAGACAAACAACAAAAAGAAGAGTCTTCATTTCTATATATTTTCGATATTTCCTATTTCTATGAGAGCAGTGTGATGATGCCTGTGTTGCCTAGATGGTGTTTTGAATTATAACTTTAAATCTTTAGTCACAATTTAATGTGTTAAGACATGACACAAAATACTGGACTTTTTATGTCAAGTATTGAATGGGCATGGCCCATAGTCCTGTCTGTCTATACACAAGTCTTAGCACGGGCTGCCCTCATGGGGAGGCAACCCCTTGGGTAGTGCACTGCTACACAAGGAATTGAACCCCTAACCCATATGTCCACATGTTAAATTTCACATGTGCAAACATGTGGAACACATGTGGAACCCATGTGAAGCGTGTGGTTTTGCATGTGGAAAACATGTTATCAACATGTTCTAACATGTGATATCATGTTTTGCCACATGTTGTATAGCAACATGTTTTCCACATGTGGAGCATAATGTGGAAAACAACATTTACATGGGTTTCACATGTAATCACATAGGTTTCACATGTAATCACATGGGAATTTACATGGGTTTCACACATTTCACATGTGAAAACGTTCCAAAACCACACGCTTCCCATGGGCAAAGCACATGTTCCACATGTTTTCGCCTGTTTTCACATGTGAAATTTAACATGTTTTCACATGTGATCACGTGTGATTTTGCACATGTGAAGTTCATGTGGTTTTTCTGTAAGGGCAGTGTTCGTACATGTCAGTACACAATGGAGGCATCGCACAGACTAGAGTCTCCTCAGCCAGGGAGAAGCTGGCCGGGTTATTAGCTTGTTGTTTATGTGCGTTGCCCAAGTGCACTGACTGATGGCCCAAATGGGAGCTATAACAATGAAGTGCATACTAAAGTAAGTGACAGCACACCAGCTCAGCTGTGTGCACCCATATATACTGTGTACTGAAGACATGCTATGTCACACTCAGATACATGCAGAGACACATACACACACACGCACACTCGCACGCACACACACGCGTCGTAATCAATAAATCACCAAAAAAGAAATCCTTTTTGATATTCAGCAGTGTGCAGAGTATTGATTGAAAAAAGAAAAAGGAGTCTTAAAGGAGAATTGAAGAAAGTGAAAAGCATGTCTCTAGGGATCACACGGAGGGAGAGGAGTGTGAGCGAGGGACAGCGGTAAATAGAAGGAGAGAGAGAGAGAGAGAGAGAGAGAGAGAGAGAGAGAGAGAGAGAGAGAGAGAGAGAGAGCTAAGGGGATAGGGGTCCAGGAAGGGGGAGGAGAGGAGGTGGGCTTGTGTAATAGACTTAGCCCTCCCCAGGGACCAGACAAATCCCCTCACTCACGCCCCCTACCTGCCAGCATGTTCGCCTAAAAGCCCATCTTCTCCTGTCCACTGTTTCCCTCTTTCATGTCGCCCTGCCTCTCTGCACACAGTCTGATAAGAGAGGACCAGCTGGAGTCAGGGACACACTGAGGTTGGACGATGTCTGATAAGAGAGGACCAGCTGGAGTCAGGGACACACTATGGTTGGACGATGTCTGATAAGAGAGGACCAGCTGGAGTCAGGGACACACTATGGTTAGACGATGTCACAGTCTGATAAGAGAGGACCAGCTGGAGTCAGGGACACACTATGGTTGGACGATGTCACAGTCTGATAAGAGAGGACCAGCTGGAGTCAGGGACACACTGAGGTTGGACGATGTCTGATAAGAGAGGACCAGCTGGAGTCAGGGACACACTGAGGTTGGACAATGTCTGATAAGAGAGGACCAGCTGGAGTCAGGGACACACTGAGGTTGGACGATGTCTGATAAGAGAGGACCAGCTGGAGTCAGGGACACACTATGGTTAGACGATGTCACAGTCTGATAAGAGAGGACCAGCTGGAGTCAGGGACACACTGAGGTTGGACGATGTCTACCAACTTGAATCATCACGATGTCCAGGGTGAAAGAATCGACGATGGACGATCGCTGTTGGCATGGGGAGGTGCGGGCACGAGTAACGGTGTAGTGATGGTTGTTGTAGGCTATTACGCCCGTTATACAATTTTTATTTTTAAATATTTTTTTATCCCATTTTTATCCCCCGTTAGTGCTAATTTTAATTGATTTATCCTGGTTGCTGCTCCACCCTCTAACCGATCTGGGGAGAGCCGAAACTGTGACATGGGCAGGGTATAGACAGCCGCTCCTTTTCACCCGACAGGGGAAGCTTCACCGGTAGGACATAGCACGTGGGAGGATCACGCTATTCCAACCAGTTCCCCTCCCTCCGAACAGGCGCCCCGAACGACCAGAGGGGGCACCACATCGGCGACCAGGATATTGCATGTTTTGGTGTGGGGTTCCTATATGAAGGCCGTTATACTATTTAATATTGCTATTATTAGATTGTATAATACTGTAACACTTCTAAAGGTGTGGCTTTTTAACTGCAGAATTGTGTCTGTAAGAGTGTGTGAATAAGTAGCAGTAGATAATGATGCTTCAGCACGGGTTTGTAAATGCGTTGCTTGATGGTGGTGGCGGCTGAGACCATTGGCTGTGCCCGACATCGTCCATCGCCCCAACCCTAGGACTCTCTCTCTCTCTCTCTCTCTCTCTCTCTCTCTCACACACACACACACACACACACACACACACACACACACACACACACACACAGCACACTAACCCCTGCTAACATCGGGTAGAAGGAATATGAATGTCTGCACTTTCACTTCCCAAATGACAGTAGCTGTAGCTTTTTTGTTAGCACTATGGTACGGGTATATTTCAGCACAATGGGACACTCCGGTATTCAGGAAGTGCAGAATCATTCTCTCCCTGCTCGGGTCAACTCATCGTCCCTAGCCAGAATGTGAGAGCAAGCTAACAGAGATAGCACCGCACCCCGACTTCTACTCCTACTTGATCACTGGTCATCACAGCATTCATTCAAATAAAATAAGTACGCCTATAACACATCCTTTCTGCTCTCTGCTTTTTATCTCAAGCACCAAAAGAGAATAATCCAATTCCAAGAGGCCTTCTACCTCATTCTGGGTGGCCACAGGCATCATCCACTGCCATCTATTAGCCTTTCCACTGCACGATGCTAGTAATTAGCCTTAGGATGGAAGTGAGCTAGCATTGAGTAGATGCTGTTGGAATCAGTATTTCCCAGCAGCACTGCAAAAAGAAAAAAGACAAAAAGAAAAGAAAGAACATTGGAACTGCCAAATGTGTTGTTTCATCTTAGTGTTTAGCCCTTAAACAAATCAAGAACAACTTATTATTTTATTATTACTTATTATGATAAAAAAAAGAGGATAAAACGACCTTTTAAACCAGAGGAAAAAAGAGGAAAACTTCAGAATTTGTATCTTATTTACAGCAAGAAAGGCGGAGAACATCCTTGGAGTTTCCAAAATCAGATATCCACCATATGAAAAAGCTGTCGGTTGAAATGTCAGCAAACCATTTCTGGCATTTCAATAAAGCACGTTATGGAATATACTATTACCATCCATCTCCGGAATTGAGAATTACATTTTTGGGAGTGCACAGTCGTATGGGTGTTTGAATATGGAATGAATATTGATGAGTTTCATACAAGTGCATTTTCCCCCAGGTGGATATATTACATTTTGGAGTGACTCCCCTCATATAATGAAATAAGTATTCAAATACAGCAGTAGTTATTTTTAAACTGCAACAGGTAAAGGGACTGATATGAGGTATAAAACCTGCCGTAAGACCCAGCCAGCCCCCAGCCACAGAGAGCGTGTGCTTGGCATGACGGAGCGTGTGCCGGCATGAAGGAGTGTGTGCCTGCATGAAGGAGCGTGTGCCTGGCATGAAGGAGTGTGTGCCTGCATGAAGGAGTGTGTGCCTGGCATGAAGGAGCGTGTGCCTGCATGAAGGAGCGTGTGCCTGCATGAAGGAGCGTGTGCCTGCATGAAGGAGCGTGTGCCTGCATGAAGGAGCGTGTGCCTGCATGAAGGAGCGTGTGCCTGCATGAAGGAGCGTGTGCCTGCATGAAGGAGCGTGTGCCTGGCTGGCATGAGGCATATTCTACTTTCTGCAGCCTACAGTATGAAGGAGGAGATGATTGGTACTGAAACAGAAAAGACAAAGACAGAGAGATTCAGAGAGAGAGACAGCATGTAAATGACATCCATTCCACTACAGTACATGACGTGCTGCATGAATGCCAATGCATAATAAATCCAATGGTAAGTGGATGCACAACACGCACGTAAACAATGTGCACACGTAAAAACACACACATACTAAAACAACAACAACAACATAGGCTATTATATTATAGCTATATATTCATACGACATACTCCCATGCCCCTCAAGAGTTGCTGATGCAAACGCAAACCGCCGGTTATATTTACATCCAGATGCAGCGCGGCCTGACAGCCATCATCCCTATGGAACAGCCTAAACCTGCCTTATGAGGGGTGAGAGCCAATAGGGAGAGGAGAAAGACAACTAGACAGCCACCGCGCGCGCACCCTCTCTCTCACACACACACACACACACACACACACACACACACACCTTGTCCATACCTCTCTCCTCAGTCCAACCCCAACATTATTTTACTGTATTCTCCCATCCCCAGATAGGAAGTATTATTCATATTTATGTGAAGTTCAACTCTGGCCGATGCTAACAGGAGCACTACTGTAGCTAGCTAACAAACTCCTCACTGTATCCACATTCTCAAGTCATCGCTAACGCTCCTGTCTGCATTACCATCTGGTCTACTGAGGCTCCTGTCTGCATTACCATCTGGTCTACTGAGGCTCCTGTCAGTGGCTGCATTACCATCTGGTCTACTGAGGCTCCTGTCAGTGGCTGCATTACCATCTGGTCTACTGAGGCTCCTGTCTGCATTACCATCTGGTCTACTGAGGCTCCTGGATGCATTACCATCTGGTCTACTGAGGCTCCTGTCAGTGGCTGCATTACCATCTGGTCTACTGAGGCTCCTGTCTGCATTACCATCTGGTCTACTGAGGCTCCTGGATGCATTACCATCTGGTCTACTGAGGCTCCTGGATGCATTACCATCTGGTCTACTGAGGCTCCTGGATGCATTACCATCTGGTCTACTGAGGCTCCTGGATGCATTACCATCTGGTCTACTGAGGCTCCTGTCTGCATTACCATCTGGTCTATGAAGCTCCTGGCTGCATTACCATCTGGTCTACTGAGGCTCCCCTCTGCATTACCATATGGTCTATGAAGCTCCTGGCTGCATTACCATCTGGTCTACTGAGGCTCCTGTCAGCATTACCATCTGGTCTACTGAGGCTCCTGTCAGTGTCTGCATTACCATCTGGTCTACTGAGGCTCCTGTCAGTGGCTGCATTACCATCTGGTCTACTGAGGCTCCTGGATGCATTACCATCTGGTCTACTGAGGCTCCTGTCAGTGGCTGCATTACCATCTGGTCTACTGAGGCTCCTGGATGCATTACCATCTGGTCTACTGAGGCTCCTGTCAGCATTACCACCTGGTCTACTGAGGCTCCTGTCAGTGGAGAATTGGTATCTCTGCCTCCTCTACAAAACATTTCTCCTCCTATGATTGTTCACTCCGTTCAAGCCGCTGACATTCTACCTAATGTCACGCTCTGCAGACCTGCATGATTACTGATTGACTTAGCTGACCTCTCCATGTTTATACGCGCACACACAGACAGACACGCGCGCACACACACACACACACACACACACACACACACACACACACACACACACACACACACACGCACACACACACATGCACACACAGGACACGTCTTGGGATGTTCTGCCACATCCTCAAGACAATGACATGAGTCAGGATGCTACGGCTCCACCCGCAGACAGGTGAAGGTCAGTGCACTTCTACAAGTCTTTCAATTTCCACACTCCATTAAACACACACACAGAGGGAAAGTGAAATATATCAACAGCACAATAGTAGCACAGGGAACACTGTCGCCTCTGATCTGATCTGATCACCATCTCTCAACTCTCGGCCCTGAACAGCTGATTAGCTCTGCTAACGATGGCCTGAAAATGACAGTCGGTGCTGCTCGGCTTGGATCATCGACATCGGTTCTAATCAGAGACAGACCTGTTCACCTCCAAATGATCCAAGTGCAAAGCAACAAAACACACAGCAGACAGTGGCTGAGTTGCCTTTGATTTGGCAAGGAGATCGTTTGTGAGATTCAGATTTCAGATCATGATTCAAGACTTTTTCAAGCTTATTTTAAGGCATTTTATTATATCATACAGAACTGTGCGAAAGGGAAAGATGGGTAATGCTTGATTTGCATCATCCAATGTTGACACGCAATTACAGTAACTATCAGGTGACAACAACTATGTGCAATAAGTCTCACCTGCATTTCTACAGACTATGGAAACCCTAACCCCATACCTAAGATTAACCCTATACAGACTATGGAAACCCTAACCCCATACCTAAGATTAACTCTATACAGACTACCGGTATGTAAACCCTAACCCCATACCTAAGATTAAACCTATACAGACTACCGGTATGTAAACCCTAACCCCATACCTAAGATTAACCCTATACAGACTATGGAAACCCTAACCCCATACCTAAGATTAACCCTATACAGACTACCGGTATGTAAACCCTAACCCCATACCTAAGATTAACCCTATACAGACTATGGAAACCCTAACCCCATACCTAAGATTAACCCTATACAGACTATGTACTCCTCAAGGTGTCTAATAAACAAATGTTGTTGTTACCCCGTTGAAATAGTGTCCCATGGGTCCGTTTGGCGGCCATCTTTGCGGGCATATTGCAATGTCTGATGAATGGATTAAGGGTCATAGCTTTTGAACTAGACATCATACAGAGACAAATGACACCACTTTTCTGTATGATTATGGCGCGAGGAATTGATTGAGAGGGTTGTTTTCATGATTTTAACAGGTTTGGTATAGTAAAACTCGAGTATAATTTACACTCAAAGTCTTGCAAAAGAAATCCATCTACATTAGTCCATGAGCCAGAAGGGTTTGGAATAATGCTCATATTGATTTTTGGCAAGGTATACATCTCTAGAGTTAGAAAATATGTGATAGCATTGCACCAATCGTAGCTAAATGTGTGTTATCACTCGATTTATAACACCATGCAAAACACACTTTTCAAACCTAATAGTTGCGGAACTTAGGGAAATCTGAGGCTAAGTTAGTGCAATATATAATATAAGAGGTCGATTGGCATTTTTAATTAATCGGCATCGGCCGCTGCCTGCGCTCACACAAGGCCAATTATTAAGGCCGATTATTACAAAAGATGAGGCGGATGAATTATGTATTTTCTCTGTTTTTGTTTTTTTTAACGTTCTTGCTCACGGCCCCCTTCACACTCGGCAGACTCTCCCTTACATAGCGTACCAGTCACTTCTGAAATCTACCACATAACCCAGTTTTTCCCTATTTCATTAATATATAATACAAATCTAAAAGCATGTTACTGGCTAAGATAAGCATCTTATATGAGATGTATTTGTGAGTGAGCCCAGAGAGAGAGAAGAGGACAGGAAATAGATGCTCCTCCACATTGTAGTGAATGGCCAAAGAGCTAAAGAACGCAGCTTGTGTCAGCAGCGGGACAGAGGCCGTTCATCACAGAGCAGAGGTTCAACCACGACCATGGGAGAGGGAAGTAGTCGAAGAACTGCAGTGTGTGTGTGTGTGTGTGTGAGAGGGAGAGAGAGAGAGATGGAGAGAGAGAGAGAGAGAGAGAGATGGAGAGAGAGAGATGGAGAGAGAGAGAGAGAGACCGAGCAAAGTGGCCGAGTCTAACTGTTGAGGAGATTAAGGGCCTGTCTACATTCCCAGTCATCACATTGAGACAGAGAGAAAGTGTGGAGAGAGCAGCAGAATACCTGAACGGCACAGTGCTGCCAGAAAACAACACTAATGGCAATGTAATGGACGGCAGGGTGGGGTTTGATTGAGCATTTTCTATGTTCTTTCTCAAACATTGAACTTTGTGACTAATTAGTTGGCAAACGCTTTGAATGCCAGCAGCAGCGGTGCACTCTGTCACGAGGGAGGCCGACGTCGGAATAAACAAAAGATTAACAAAATGATCCGCCCCTTTGATTGATTAAAAAATAAAAGGGTAACTCACACGAGAGCCAAACCTCCGGTGATCGGTTGGTGATTGTCTTTATATAAAGTTTTCAGAAACTCTGGTTGGAGCCAAGCTAACCTCCGTCTCACTTTATCAAAGTCCGTGGTGAAAGTGCAGCACACTGCAATTCTACGTGAATCCGAAGTAAATACTTGAAGGATAAAATTCTATTTGAGTAGACTATTTCAACTTAAAAAAATAAATAAATAAACGCAAGGAAAATTAATTTTCGATTCCCCCCCCTTCCTTATTTTTTGTGAAAGTGAAATGTTTTATGGTCACTCACGATTCAGTAGGTCACTGGTTGGCTTGGTAAAACTCGTTATATACAGGTTTTTTTTTTTTTTTATGTCTATGGAGACAGCTGAGCCTGAAGGGCAGGAGGTGTGTCTCCCACTCTTGGAGACAAACAAACAAACAAACAATTTGGCTATTATTTGGAGAGAAAATCTCACGCTTTAGAAGAATAAACAATTTCCGTTAATTTTACAAATGAAGCAGAACGGAGCAAAACAAAACAGACACTAACACTAACACACACAACACTAACACACACAACACTAACACACAACACTAACACACACAACACCAACACACAACAAGCAGCAGTCAAATGAGTGGGTTTCCAAAGGACCAGCTCAAAGCAGGATAAAATAATATCGAGGTAGCTAAGACGCTTTGCCAAAGCAATGCTCGTCAGCTCCTACTGTAGTCATATGCAGCTACTTCACTGAGGTTAATCCATCTCTTGTGTGTGTGTGTGTGTGTGTGTGTGTATGTGTGTGTGTGTGTGTGCGTGTGTGTGTGTGCGCGTGTGTGTGTGCGCGCGTGTGTGCGTGCATAAGCGTGCATCTGTTTACTCATTTTAAGAAAACCGATGCCACCACTTTTCCTTCTTAGCTTTCAGAGAGATATGAAGAGGTTTTGTGGAACTCACTTTTCTCAGATAGGGATTAACTTTATGAAGCTCTGATGAGAGAGGCTGCGGCGTGGAATAATATGAATGTTGATTTATTTACCTCTGAATTGCCCTGAAAAACAGCAGTACCTAATCCTATAGAATGCGTACATAAATGCACACATCATTTGAATTTTCCTACTGCAAGCGTGCGTGTGTGTGCACTGCCATGAAGCGCACGCGCACGCACGCAAACACACACACGCACACGCACACACACACACACACACACACACACACACGCACACACACACACACACGCACACGCCAACACTCTCACACACACATCCCTGGCCATCTTCCTGCCCAACTTAACACACCCATGAGACAATTCCTTATAAAGACGACACTCACTTGCAGGTTTTTGTCCATACGGGACATTTACGGCACGATGTGACACGATAGAACTTGATTGTCTTTAGGGTTTAGTGTGAGACACTGCTCTGCTCGCACACTGCGTGTTCCTCCTCCTGTATATGTTTATGTGAAGCAGATGCTGCCTCGTCACTTTTAACTATTACAAATGATCAGCTCAGTTTGTTTTGGCGCTGTGGTCGTAGCACATTTATACGTTTTTATCTTCCGCCCAGATCCTAGATCCTGTGTGTCCTCTGTGTTTTGGCCGGCTGAAGGGAAATCACTGCGGACATGTTATCCCATCGTCATCCTGGCTGTGCGGGGCTTAGATGGCAGGCTTTCCCCACCCAGAAGCACAGTGTCTGCCTCAGCACCGTGCCAAAGCCTGAGACCACCGCACGCACACACGCACGCACGCGCACACAAACACACACATCACACACACACACACACTAGGGATGTAGGTACTACCGGTACTACCCCCGAACCGCGGTGCTATTGCTGTAGAACCGGTTCTATACTAAGATTTAAAAAGAACAGGTACTTTTCCGACCGCTGCTATGACTGATAATGGTCAATATGAGCCTGTCTCTTTAAGAAATGCGCTGGAGTGAGTGACGTCATATCCACATGTCAAGCGGTGAGGAAAAGAGTTTGAGGAAAAAAAGCAGCTGAGCACTGAGCAGACCCGCGCACATTAAAAGCAAACTAGCAAAGTAGGCTATGGCTAAACACAAAGCCTCTCCCAGCCCAGTTAGTAGCAGCAGCTGTGCCCTTTCACAGTTTACATCTAACGTTATGTCGGCTACTTTCACGCATACTTCAGTCAGGGTTATCGACAGTCCATATTATTGCCTCTGCACGTTTCCCGACGCTACAGTGAGAAAATGCGCTCGTTAATGCGCTCGTTAACTAACGTTAACTAACGTTACAGCGGACTCCGCTGTACTAACGTTACAGGGGACTCCGCAGTAACGAGCGCTCACTGTAGCGTCGGGAAACGTGCAGAGGCAATAATATGGACTGTCGATAACCCTGACTGAAGTATGCGTGAAAGTAGCCTACATAACGTTAGATGTAAACTGTGAGTAATACTGCCTGAATGCCCCACCCATGACAAGAAGTGCTAAACTGGAAGTTGAGATTACTGAGTATAAACAATTTAGAGACATCAGCCCTGCAGAGGATCCCCTGGCATGGTGGAAGCAACACCAGACAGACCTGCCCATCTTAGCTCAGTTTGCTAGACAATATCTCTGTATTCCAGCATCAAGCTGTGCATCTGAACGTGTTTTCAGTACTTCTGGGAATATCTGCAGTCCAACAAGATCTAGACTGACCGAGGAACATGTTGACACCCTCGTTTTCTTGGCTAGGAACCTGAAGAAGACATTGGGATGGGAGGGACTGAGTGAGTAAACTGAGAGTCAGCCAAACAGTGAGTCTGTCTACCACCCATAGGAGAACTAGGGTTTAGGCTGAGTAGGCTGGGGGACAGAATGGGAATATGAAGCCAGTTATGCTGCTTGTTGAAGAAAAAAAGATTTGAGTTTCTGCTGCTATAGTGTTTTATTATATTATAATTTATTTTATTTATTTTACTTATTCCCATTTCCCACTGTTCAAAAGATTTGTGTTATGTTACTGAGTGTGTACTTATTTGACAAGTAAAAGTTAGACAGAATTTAAATGCCACCAATTATTTATTTATTGTTGTTATTGGTGTTTCTCTGAGTTTTTGCTGCTATAGGCTAGTGTTTTATGGTCATTTTATTTTCACTGGCATTACTTTATTTTACTTACCGGTATTCTCACTGCTCAAAAGGTTTGTTTTGTTCAGCATTTAAATGCCACACCAATTTATTGGTGTAATTGTTCCCAAACTCTTAAAATAAAGCCAAATCTTGACATTGGACAGTTTCACTTTTTTTTTTACAAAAAGTATCGAAAAGTATCGAAAGTATCGAAATACAAATTGGTACCGGCACCGAAACAGAAATTTAGTACCGCTACAACCCTAACACACACACACACACACACACACACACACACACACACACACACACACACACACAGCAGGAGCTTAGAAGTGGAGGGGAACAAACACAACAGGGAAATAGAAAAGAAAGGGAGCAAAGTGAGCGATGCGGCCACATGAAGGGCAGAATGAGAAAGCAGTCAGATATAATGCGATGAAATGTATCGGCCTCGTTCTCTCTCTCTCTCTCTCTCTCTCTCTCTCTCTGTACACATCATCGATCTCTCTTAATCTCCCCTCTCTCCTTTCTTTCGCTCTCATTTTCTTTGTCTCTCTCCCTCTCTCTCCAAGTTAACTTGTGTTCCTCAGTGGAAGGAAGGCAGTGTGTTACGATCAGCGGAGATCATCATGTGGGGCCTGCAGTGAGCTGTGATCACATTAGGACGCCCCGACAGCTCTCTCTCTCTCTCTCCCTCACTCTCTCTCTCCCCCTCTCTCTCTCTCTCCCTCTCTCTCTCTCTCGCTATCTCTCTCCCTCTCTCCCTCACTCTCTCTCTCCCTCTCTCTCTCTCTCTCTCTCGCTATCTCTCTCCCTCTCTCTCTCTCTCTCTCGCTATCTCTCTCCCTCTCTCTCTCTCTCTCTCTCTCTCTCACTCTCTCTCTCCCTCTCTCTCTCTCTCTCACCCACACTTCAGATCCCTCCCCAGATTAACTCAATAAGAATTGATCTTCGGCAAATTGCCGCGCTTCAAAATAATAATCTTTTTCCCTCCCACCTCTATTTCTTTCTTCCTTTCTTTCCCTGTGCATCCCTCGCTCCTAACCTTTGCCTCTTTACCCGTGCGACGCCGTGCGCCGCGGCAGGCTTTTAGCGGGAAACAGAACGCCGGCCCAATGGGCCCCGTTTGTTGTTGTGAGGGATGAGTGCACATCTCATCAGAGATCAGAGAGTGGTCGCTCGGCGCGCAGCGTTAGCTTCAGAGCCTGCTAATTAGCTAGCGGAACAAAAGGCGCCATTGTGGGAGCGCAGGGCGATGGAGAGCCGCAGAGCAGACAGGGTTTTGTTGT
>NC_139632.1:41134995-41137495 GCF_964638095.1 Poromitra crassiceps
TAAATCATCCTCCCCTCTTCGTCACCCGACCCCTCCCCCCTGCCTCCCTCCCTCTTTATTTCCCTTTGGCAAACAGCCAGCTGTGGCATCCCTTGTTTGTGATCTCTGATTAGAGGAAGAAATAATAACACGTGTTGGATGAAAGAACTGTGGTCTCTGGGTTTAGAGTCAATAACACACACACACACACACACACACACACGCACACACGCACACACACACTCCCACTGGCAGGAGCCCCAACGCCACAGAAACTTGAATTTGAGGCAGGAATGGAACAATCATAGATAACTACGAATGGTGTGTGTGTGTGTGTGTGTGTGTGTGTGTGTGTGTGTGTGTGCGTGCGTGCGTGTGTGTGTGTGTGTGTGTGTGCGTGTGTGTGTGTGTGTGTTGTGTAAAATAGCAATTTAGAGTCTTATTCTTGGCTGATAGACCACAGGACAAGGATTCCACTTTGTGTGTGTCCATAGCGTGTGTTGCAAATTGAAAAACAGACAATGTATACAGCAATATTTGCTGCAGTTGCACAGCCAATTCCCTTTCCCCATGCACTTCTCATACATCACAGAACTGCACTAGCACTATGGCACCGACACTCCGTATTAAGCATTTTCTTTACCACTTGACCATGTGACCATGGTTACTGTCGCTGTACTGGGAATAAAAAGGAATAATTGGACACCAAACCAAAGATACCCAATGCTGTGGAGTGCAGTTCCACCAACAAACCACCAGAGAACAATAATCAAGATAACATGAGAGAACCAACAAGGCTTCGCATTAGGGCCGCTGCGATTTGCGATCAAATCGTATATTGACGATTGAAGGGAGCGATCGCCAATTGGCTTTTCTACAGCGATATTTAAGGCGATTTGAACTAATTTACTATCATAAGCCGTTATAAAAATAATATCTAGAAGCTGCGCCTACTGTACACTTAAGAGATGTTTCTGGCAGAGCTCTGTTAGGCTGCTTTCTCACTGGGAACAATTGCTTTCGTTTCGTTCTGTTCCGCACTGGAGAACCATCGCCCGCCCTCCCCTCTCCCCTGCTGGTCAGCTTTCACATTACAGCATTTCTTCCGCGCTCGGAAATGGAACAGAGTGCACTTGCGTCATCAACTATGCCTGGAGTTTATCGTCGCCCGTTTGTTGTCTATGTGGTTTGGAACAGTTGGCTTTCACACTCGCAAGTGTTCCGCCAAAGCGCTCTCCATGACCACCTTTTCAAGTGGATCCTGTCACGGTTCCCCGTAGCGGTTCCCCGTTGCGCGCCCGGGCGCAGAACGGAACGGTACGCAACGTTCACACTCGTCAAATGCTCGCCAAGTGTGCTCGGGAACGGTACCGGGGCGCCAGTGAGAAAGCACCCTTAGTCAGCGCGAGTGAGGGGGAAAGCTGTGTGTAACGTTACAGTACGTTATAAAATAATATGTAGAAGCTGCGCCCCCTACTGTACAGTTAGAGATGAATCAGGTCCTCTGCTCCTCTCCTGTTTCCTCAACGAGCACCGTCAAGTCAGCCAGAATGTAAAAGTACGTCTTCCGCAGCGGGCTTTAAAAATGAACGTAAGGTTAAACGTAATAGAACTTTTGAGTAATGCTTTTACGCTAGTTTCACTCCATCTGTAATCATAACATTACGAGTCTGGTTTGGTGTGTAAGCTATTTGATGGAGGTTCCTCGTAGTTAAGGCTACGAGTGATGAGTATTGCCCCAATGGGTCAAGAGAAGACCTTCTCAGAGTAGGTCAGTAGGTTCAGTCGAACGTTTTCATATCAGCGCTGCCCTACGTTCCGTTCCGTTCCACTCCGCTCCGCGTCGATCACCTGACACCCACAGGGAGAAATGGAAGTCTCCTTCCAGGAAATAATCCCTCAACAACATGTCGCCTTACAAGCTCACACCCTCGTTTTCTTATTGAAGATATTAGCCGGGACACCACAAGGTTTGCATTTTTAAGACAACGAAAAAGAAAATCTTCGCACAGACGTCATGCTTTGCAAAATGGCATGAGGGAAATGACGTAGACAGAAGTGCATGTGCTATAGAACTCTAAAATGACACCACCGACAAGTATGAGAAAGACAAGTCAAATCAACTTTTCCACAGCAGAACCAAGGCTTGCCTTGTATCGTCCCCCAGCGATACCACTGGTGTCCTCTTCCTCTGCAACAGAACACCACTGGTGTCCCGACAAGCAGCTTTTGGACCATTGTCAAAGTAATCATGTTTCCCCCCCGCTAATCCCTCTTAGGCCTACATGTCTCATCATCAGTGACTGGCTGGATGAAACACAATGGCTAAGCCCTTTTCATTGGCCCACAAAGCGGCTTGATTTGGGACCATTAGGCCTGGACGGCCTGGGGGGGGCAGCGTTTGACACAGCTTCTGTCACTGCTGCTTATGAATCATCACAGTCTGTAAGCCGGACAAATGAGCCTCGTCATCTCACCACATCTCCACTTTGAATGAAGTGCTCGGCGGTAAAAATCTTCT
>NC_139632.1:41142495-41150995 GCF_964638095.1 Poromitra crassiceps
GAAGTAGAGCAATTACTACCAGTCAAACTAGGGATGCACGATATATCGGCAATCATATCGGTATCGGCCGATGTTAGTCATTTTTTAACATATCGGTCATATCGGTATCGGTCAGATGTTGCAATGTTAATATCGGTTATCATTATCAGCCAAATTCTTCACATTGTGCAAATAATGCAGTAAATCTATGATTTATGGGCTTTTCCAAAGGCTTTGCAAATAAAGAAATGCATAACTTTTTCAAATTCAGTGTTAACATGTGTTTTTCAGTATGTACAAAATGTGATGATCATAAAAATGTGGTTTTATACAGATCATATCGACATCGGTAAATATCGGTTATCGGCCATAACAGCAATGTTAATATCGGTTATCGGCATCGGCCAAAATTTTCATATCGGTGCATCCCTAAGTCAAACGTTTGGACACAATTTTTTATTTGACTATTTTCCAGCTTTTATATATTAAAGACATCAAAACTATGAAATAACATAAAGGGAATTATTATCAAAGCGATCTTATATCTTTGATTCTTTAAAGTAGCCGTTTGATGAAAATAGGCAAGCATTTAAGTATCAGCCTTTAGATCCAGATGCTTTAAGAGAATGAAAAATAGTCAATTAAATCAGGTGCGTCCAAACTTTTCACTAGCAGTGGAATTTGAATGGTTTGTTGTGCAGTAGGCAGCGCTGTACAGGTGTGTTGGCCCCTCGCTGCCTAGCCCTTTATCATGATGTCATCAGTTATCCCCCCTCCCTCTGCTTTCACTGAATAGAGTCTGCATATGGAGAAGGACTGTGTGATGATGTCATTAGTTATCCCCCCTCCCTCTGCTTTCACTGAATAGAGAGTCTGCATATGGAGAAGGCCCGTGTGATGATGTCATCAGTTATCCCCCCTCCCTCTGCATTCACTGAATAGAGAGTCTGCATATGGAGAAGGCCTGTGTGATGATGTCATCAGTTATCCCCCCTCCCTCTGCCTTCACTGAATAGAGAGTCTGCATATGGAGAAGGCCCGTGTGATGATGTCATCAGTTATCTCCCCTCCCTCTGCTTTCACTGAATAGAGAGTCTGCATATGGAGAAGGCCCGTGTGATGATGTCATCAGTTATCCCCCCTCCCTCTGCATTCACTGAATAGAGAGTCTGCATATGGAGAAGGACCGTGTGATGATGTCATCAGTTATCCCCCCTCCCTCTGCTTTCACTGAATAGAGAGTCTGCATATGGAGAAGGCCTGTGTGATGATGTCATCAGTTATCCCCCCTCCCTCTGCCTTCACTGAATAGAGAGTCTGCATATGGAGAAGGCCCGTGTGATGATGTCATCAGTTATCCCCCCTCCCTCTGCCTTCACTGAATAGAGAGTCTGCATATGGAGAAGGCCCGTGTGATGATGTCATCAGTTATCCCCCCTCCCTCTGCCTTCACTGAATAGAGAGTCTGCATATGGAGAAGGCCCGTGTGATGATGTCATCAGTTATCCCCCCTCCCTCTGCCTTCACTGAATAGAGAGTCTGCATATGGAGAAGGCCCGTGTGATGATGTCATCAGTTATCCCCCCTCCCTCTGCCTTCACTGAATAGAGTCTGCATATGGAGAAGGACCGTGTGATGATGTCATCAGTTATCCCCCCTCCCTCTGCCTTCACTGAATAGAGAGTCTGCATATGGAGAAGGCCCGTGTGATGATGTCATCAGTTATCCCCCCTCCCTCTGCATTCACTGAATAGAGAGTCTGCATATGGAGAAGGACCGTGTGATGATGTCATCAGTTATCCCCCCTCCCTCTGCTTTCACTGAATAGAGAGTCTGCATATGGAGAAGGCCCGTGTGATGATGTCATCAGTTATCCCCCCTCCCTCTGCCTTCACTGAATAGAGTCTGCATATGGAGAAGGACCGTGTGATGATGTCATCAGTTATCCCCCCTCCCTCTGCCTTCCCTGAATAGAGTCTGCATATGGAGAAGGACCGTGTGATGATGTCATCAGTTATCCCCCCTCCCTCTGCCTTCACGGCCTGTGTGATGATGTCATCAGTTATCCCCCCTCCCTCTGCCTTCACTGAATAGAGTCTGCATATGGAGAAGGACCGTGTGATGATGTCATCAGTTATCCCCCCTCCCTCTGCCTTCACTGAATAGAGTCTGCATATGGAGAAGGACCGTGTGATGATGTCATCAGTTATCCCCCCTCCCTCTGCCTTCCCTGAATAGAGTCTGCATATGGAGAAGGACCGTGTGATGATGTCATCAGTTATCCCCCCTCCCTCTGCCTTCACGGCCTGTGTGATGATGTCATCAGTTATCCCCCCTCCCTCTGCCTTCACTGAATAGAGTCTGCATATGGAGAAGGCCCGTGTGATGATGTCATCAGTTATCCCCCCTCCCTCTGCCTTCACGGCCTGTGTGATGATGTCATCAGTTATCCCCCCTCCCTCTGCCTTCCCTGAATAGAGTCTGCATATGGAGAAGGACCGTGTGATGATGTCATCAGTTATCCCCCCTCCCTCTGCCTTCACTGAATAGAGTCTGCATATGGAGAAGGCCCGTGTGATGATGTCATCAGTTATCCCCCCTCCCTCTGCCTTCACGGCCTGTGTGATGATGTCATCAGTTATCCCCCCTCCCTCTGCCTTCACTGAATAGAGAGTCTGCATATGGAGAAGGCCCGTGTGATGATGTCATCAGTTATCCCCCTCCCTCTGCCTTCACATGTGATGATGTCATCAGTTATCCCCCTCCCTCTGCCTTCACATGTGATGATGTCATCAGTTATCCCCCTCCCTCTGCCTTCACATGTGATGATGTCATCAGTTATCCCCCCTCCCTCTGCCTTCACTGAATAGAGTCTGCATATGGAGAAGGCCCGTGTGATGATGTCATCAGTTATCCCCCCTCCCTCTGCCTTCACGGCCTGTGTGATTATGTCATCAGTTATCCCCCCTCCCTCTGCCTTCACTGAATAGAGAGTCTGCATATGGAGAAGGCCCGTGTGATGATGTCATCAGTTATCCCCCTCCCTCTGCCTTCACATGTGATGATGTCATCAGTTATCCCCCTCCCTCTGCCTTCACATGTGATGATGTCATCAGTTATCCCCCTCCCTCTGCCTTCACATGTGATGATGTCATCAGTTATCCCCCCTCCCTCTGCCTTCACTGAATAGAGAGTCTGCATATGGAGAAGGCCTGTGTGATTAGTATTCAGGAGTGGGTACGAGCAGACAGGCCCACCATCAGAATGCAAGGAAGTGGTCTTTGAGGCGGAGAGGCAGAGAGGGCGAGGAGGGGGAAGAGACAACAGAGGCTTGTCTACCATGTAAACAACGCTTTCAAGATCCCATTTACCATGCTGTGCAATCTGAACAGCACAGACACCTCCGTCTCCCCTTCGTCTCGTTGAAGGTGCGGTTAAGATCTGCTCTGTGCTTCTGTAGACTACATAAGAGTTTATGGATTTATTCATTTTTGTATAATAAACATGAATTCAGCATGTGCCACAACTTGAGATGCTCTGAAGGAAAGCATGAAATCGAACATTTAGACAAGTCACATAGAGCAAAAGGAGGAGGAGGAAATGAGTCTTGAGCGTTTCAGAACAAAGAGTGTGAAGTCAGGATGAGGGGAGCATTACCAAGGTAATGTAAGATAGAATGTAAGATGTTATTATAGCCTACTGTTCCATAAATTCAAATTTTTGGTCTGCAGTAATTAAGAGGTGTGGCTTTGTGAGATGGCCTCTAGTCTCCTGACTGGGTGGCGCTTGGAGCTTCGGTCCAATCACAGTGCTTAAACACGGCAAACTCAACCCAACCGGGATGCCGAGAAACTTTAAACGACCACCCCCGACTGGCTACTGTTTTGGCCCAGCTGGAAAACCCTGTCTTTCTTCATAAGTTGCTTATAAAAAGTAGGGGTGCTCCGATCCGGCTATGCCACGATCCGATCCGATTCCGATTCCTGGGGTCACGATCCGATTCCAGAATCGATTCTCGATTCCAACGATTCTCGATTCCAACGATTCCAGAATCTAGAATCGATTCTCAATTATGTCGTTTTATATTGCAATAACACACAAAGGTAAATATAAGACAAAAAATGACAAATGTATTAATGCTGAACTTCAAATTCAACTTCTGTATTACAGTCAGGGCCTAAATTCATTTTGCAAACTAGGGGGGAATTCCCCCCTTATGTTCTTCATATAAGATGGATTTATAGGCTGGGGGGGATCTGTATACTTTGAGAAGGATTTATAGATTTAGGGGGGAATACATTAACCAGAGTTCTTAAGTGCAAGAGGTGGTGGCACCGTGGCAGTACAGTACACAAATTACATGAACATTTGGACACTTATTCAGCCGGTATCTTGCATGTTGCGTAACATTTTTTTTTTTTTTTACGATTTTAAGAATCGATTCTTGGGAGTTTGGAATCGATCCAGGAACCGTGGCATTAAGAATCGCGATCCTTTCAGAATCGATTTTTTGGAGCACCCCTAATAAAAAGGTCCATGACTTGCCTTGTCACTAGATCTATACTCTTTTTATTTCCTTCTAATTCTAATGAACAGGATCTCTCTCTGCCTCCCCCCTCTCTCTCTCTCTCCTCTGTCCCTCTCCATCTACCCAGCTCTCTCCTCTGTCCCTCTCCATCTACCCAGCTCTCTCCTCTGTCCCTCTCCATCTACCCAGCTCTCTCCTCTGTCTCTCTCCATCTACCCAGCTCTCTCCTCTGTGCCTCTCCCTGCACAGTGAACAACCCTCTTTTCCTCATTGCCATTGCTTTGGCTGGGGCCTTTCAGGGCTGACGGATAAGGAGCCCATAGGAGCCTCCTGGCCCTGATGAAGGCAGGGAGCCTCCAGCCCCTTTAGCTCTCCTGCCAATAATTTACAGCTACGCCACAGAGTCCATTTCCCTCACTGCAACCAAAGGCACTCCCAAACTGGCCGGAGCACCATAGCTCACTATAGCAGAGAGGTGAGTGTAGCACCATAGCTCACTATAGCAGAGAGGTGAGTGTAGCACCATAGCTCACTATAGCAGAGAGGTGAGCGCAGCACCATAGCTCACTATAGCAGAGAGGTGAGCGCAGCACCATAGCTCACTATAGCAGAGAGGTGAGCGTAGCACCATAGCTCACTATAGCAGAGAGGTGAGCGCAGCACCATAGCTCACTATAGCAGAGAGGTGAGTGTAGCACCACAGCTCACTATAGCAGAGAGGTGAGCGCAGCACCATAGCTCACTATAGCAGAGAGGTGAGTGTAGCACCACAGCTCACTATAGCAGAGAGGTGAGCGCAGCACCATAGCTCACTATAGCAGAGAGGTGAGTGTAGCACCACAGCTCACTATAGCAGAGAGGTGAGCGCAGCACCATAGCTCACTATAGCAGAGAGGTGAGCGCAGCACCACAGCTCACTATAGCAGAGAGGTGAGTGTAGCACCACAGCTCACTATAGCAGAGAGGTGAGCACAGCACCATAGCTCACTATAGCAGAGAGGTGAGCGCAGCACCATAGCTCACTATAGCAGAGAGGTGAGCGCAGCACCATAGCTCACTATAGCAGAGAGGTGAGCGCAGCACCATAGCTCACTATAGCAGAGAGGTGAGTGTAGCACCACAGCTCACTATAGCAGAGAGGTGAGCGCAGCACCATAGCTCACTATAGCAGAGAGGTGAGCGTAGCACCATAGCTCACTATAGCAGAGAGGTGAGCGCAGCACCATAGCTCACTATAGCAGAGAGGTGAGTGTAGCACCACAGCTCACTATAGCAGAGAGGTGAGCGCAGCACCATAGCTCACTATAGCAGAGAGGTGAGTGTAGCACCAGAGCTCACTATAGCAGAGAGGTGAGCGTAGCACCATAGCTCACTATAGCAGAGAGGTGAGTGTAGCACCACAGCTCACTATAGCAGAGAGGTGAGTGTAGCACCATAGCTCACTATAGCAGAGAGGTGAGTGTAGCACCATAGCTCACTATAGCAGAGAGGTGAGTGTAGCACCACAGCTCACTATAGCAGAGAGGTGAGCGTAGCACCATAGCTCACTATAGCAGAGAGGTGAGTGTAGCACCATAGCTCACTATAGCAGAGAGGTGAGTGTAGCACCATAGCTCACTATAGCAGAGAGGTGAGCGTAGCACCATAGCTCACTATAGCAGAGAGGTGAGTGTAGCACCATAGCTCACTATAGCAGAGAGGTGAGCGCAGCACCATAGCTCACTATAGCAGAGAGGTGAGCACCATAGCTCACTATAGCAGAGAGGTGAGTGTAGCACCATAGCTCACTATAGCAGAGAGGTGAGTGTAGCACCACAGCTCACTATAGCAGAGAGGTGAGTGTAGCACCATAGCTCACTATAGCAGAGAGGTGAGCACAGCACCATAGCTCACTATAGCAGAGAGGTGAGTGTAGCACCATAGCTTACCATAGCTATCCCGCAATAGGCGGCTAAAATGTGCCTGATGAAAATTGAAGCTTAAAATACGTTCATAGACTAGATTATCCTAATTAATATTAATGTTCCTCATTAATGATACATCATTTCACCCGCCCGCTACCCATCCGCTATTAATCAGAATGTTTATTTTTATGATATCCGCGGTCAACGCGGTTATAACTGTGGCCCGCGCATCTCTCTAGAGCATAGCAACACACAATCACACACAAATCACACATCTCTCTAGAGCATAGCAACACACAATCACACACAAATCACACATCTCTCTAGAGCATAGCAACACACAATCACACACAAATCACACATCTCTCTAGAGCATAGCAACACACAATCACACACAAAGGAGTTAAGAGGATGAAAAGAGAGGCGGTGGCAAAGGCTTTGAATTATTGAACAGTTATTATAAAGAACACAAGTTATGGGAGAGTTGGGGAGCTGTGGCGGGGTGGAAGGGTAACACCCGGCACACATTTTGTGTGTGTGTGTGTGTGTGTGTGTGTGTGTCTATTCTCATTTGCTTTTGTGTAAGGATGCACCAATATGATTTTTTCCCTGCTACTGATAACCGATATTAGCATTGCTGTTATTTACCGTTGTCGATATGATATGTTTATAAAAACAAGCTTCTATGATAATCACATTTTGTAGACTCTGTTCTGAAAATTACAGACACATAAGCAGTAGGGCTGTCACTTTGTATTCGAAATTCGAATTTAAGTTCGAATGTGGGGGAGGAGGGGCATGTTCGAATGTAATTTGCCATGTTCGAATTATTATTATTATTTTTTTATTATTATTATTATTATTATTATTATTTTTAATTAACCAAAATTAACCAACTGCTGCTTGCTGGAAGTTTGTGAGGCAGTGTTGTGACTGTGAGCGTCCAAGCTAACACAGCAGGGGAGAGGAGCTGACTGACTGGACCATGAGGACAGCTGA
Source organism: Poromitra crassiceps (assembly GCF_964638095.1). Taxonomy (NCBI): domain Eukaryota; kingdom Metazoa; phylum Chordata; class Actinopteri; order Beryciformes; family Melamphaidae; genus Poromitra; species Poromitra crassiceps. The sequence goes on from NC_139632.1 coordinate 41,149,906, forward strand.
AGATTTTTTTTTATATTCTTTTAATATTTTATATTATATTATATATATTTATACGATGTAACTGGCAGGCGCGGACTGCATAATCGGGCACGTCAGGCAGATGCCCAGTGGCCTGGCAGATCTATCTCTCTCTCTCTCTCTCACACCTTCCCTCTGGTTTGGTTAAACAGAGGAGATTGGCTCTGATAGAGGTCTCAGTGTGTATTGTCCTCGTCTCATTACTATGGCGTCTAATATCGCCTTAACCTTTACGCCGCGCGCCCGCCCATTCAATTGCATCAGCAAAAAAAAAAAGAAAAAAAAAGGCTTCAGTGAAAAGCCAATTATCTTGCGGGTGACACCGCGCTGCTGCCCGCGCATGACAATTCTAAAGGTGTATTCATATACTCATGATGCTGCGAGGACATGGCTATATTCCTCACCTGCTGTACCAGGAGGACACAGCATGCACTGGTACTCTCATTCCTTACCTGTTGAATTGCGCGATCTTGACCTCAGTCAGATCGTCCAATCGCCACCCTTTGACATCGCCAATGCACGATTTCATCGCAAGCCTCCCCCCCCCCCGTGGGCAGACAGTGTGTGTGTGTGTGTGTGTGTGTGTGTCAGTGGATGCTGATGGCAACTTGCAGAGAGATGTGTGGCGCAGCAGTGAGTGTGTGTTGTTCTGACTATTTGAGAGTGAACGGATGCTGCTGCTGTATATCTGGACATGTTTCTGGTGTCCGCGGTGAGCCTCGTTAGTAAGGTCTGATTGCAGCCCTGTTTGCCGCCGCTTGCCCTTTGATCTGCGTCTAAGTGTCTCCACTGCCTCGCCTGCTCACCATCGGCTCGGAGTAACGTTGATAAGATCAAATACTAATAATGTTAAACTGAACATGCACTGATGATACTCTCATATATTCCTTACCTGCTGTACCAGGACACAGCATGCACTGATGATCTCATATAGAAATAGTTTGCAGAAGGTGAGTGGTGGAGCTGGAGGCTGCTTCAGATGTAAATGACTGTCTGCTGTGGCTTGCTGCCTGCCTCTTTGTACCAGCCTCTGAAAGCTGTCTGTGCTGCTCTCTATGAGCCATGAAGGGAT
>NC_139632.1:41163695-41210106 GCF_964638095.1 Poromitra crassiceps
ACAGCCTCTCAACACAACCCTGCAGCATCCAACATGTCCTGTAACAACCTCTCAACACAACCCTGTAGCATCCAACATGTCCTGTAACAGCCTCTCAACACAACCCTGTAGCATCCAACATGTCCTGTAACAACCTCTCAACACAACCCTGTAGCATCCAACATGTCCTGTAACAGCCTCTCAACACAACCCTGTAGCATCCAACATGTCCTGTTTATGGTCTCTCAACACAACCCTGTAGCATCCAACATGTCCTGTTTATGGTCTCTCAACACAACCCTGTAGCATCCAACATGTCCTGTTTATGGTCTCTCAACACAAGGCCTTGTGTGACCAATTCAGTCCATAGTATGAGCCACAGCCTTGTCACGAGGAAAACACAGAATAGGGGTGGGAAGCAATCACCAGATGCCCCACGATAAGATATTAGCACAATACTTAAGTCACAATATGATAATATTGCGATATGAGTGCTGCAATATATTGAGAGTATTGCGATATATTGCGATTTGTCCCCAAAGGAAAACGTTGTCTGTTCATCTCACTTCAATCATTTTTATCGCAGCAAAATTGTCAAGTAGACAGACTGGCCAACACTGTCATAAACATCTGTCATCACTGTTGCATGCACCTGACAATTTATATCATACAATATTACAATACTGTACTTGGCAAGTTGGCATTTGTGCGATACGATATATTGCCACACAAATAGCGTGATACTATGCTGTATCGATCCCCCCCAACCCACACACACACACACACACACACACACACACACACACACACACACACACACCTAACACAGAACAGAGAGAGGAGGCTCCCCTTGATTAAATGATGAGTGCTGGTACCAGACGGTTGATGGGGGTGGGGATGGGGGTTTCTGATGGGATGTGGGGCACCACACTTGTTCACTCTAGAAGATGAATCACCTGCTGGCCTGCTGTACATCTTAAGTGTGTTTCATGATGAAGCGTGACTGAACATCACAAGAGGGGGTTCAGGGTCAGGGAAGGCATCTCCATTGAAAAAACTGACATATCTAGGCTGAGGATGGTGATGCTGGTATGCTGTAGCAGCTCCACCATCCAGTAACTGGTGGTGATTGGGTTCCTCCTGTAGTAAGCTACAGCTGTTAGATGGTGGATACCTTCCAACAACCTTCAACTAGACTAGTACCATCGATACTACTACCATCAACTACTACAGTAGCAGCACAGTAGCTACTGCAGCATCAGTGACTTGACGGGACCAAGCCAGAGCAGACGGTGGAGGCTGGGACACAGCTCAGGTCCATCGATACATCTTGCTGCTGTGCTGACCAAGCAGGCACTCTGCAGCAGCAGCAGCAGCAGCAGCAGCGCCTCGTCCTCCTGCACACAACCATCGATCGTCGTATTGACGAACGCCTCTGGGTATATTGGCTTTATGTGAGGCGAGCCTATTTGAGGAAAAGACAAAACACCTGCCCTGTCTTGTTTTTTTTGCGCTGCATTCATTCAGGGGTCGCGATCGCCCAAGTAACGTCAAACGCACGCCAGCACCAGTACTCTGTAGTGTAACGTTTTAGCCTTAATAACATCACCACGTACAGTGCAACTGATAAATAAGCCGCTGCTCTGATTAAATAAGCGTGCAGGTAAACCATTCACACAGATGATTCTGCTCATGCTCAACCTATATATTCGAGGAGAAAGCCAATACAATGCGATAGTGTCTTACCGTTAAAATCGTAGGATAGCCCCTGCTGCCTGCCTGTCAGATAAGAAGACGCTCCAGTCCAGAGAGAAGGTGGGAATGATGCTGGAGTGGACATTATCAACCTGTTTCCATGGACAATGTCTCCACCTGCCGGTTGAAAGTTGACATTGTATGTACCGTTTGAAGACGAATAGCGTTTGGCAGTACAAAGTAGCATGTTAATGAGCAAGCATCATATACCAGACAGCATGGTAGGTAAGATAGTTTACTATCTCCTGCCTTAAAACTGTACTGTCGTGTACACGTTTAATGCGAAGGCAGTGTGAGATGTGTGACTGACCGTGTGACGCAGGTTGGAAAAGAACTACAAAAATGACTTCCGCATTTGGCCAGATGGGGCCTGAAATCGGTGTCTCACAAAAAGCCTGAGATCTGTGACGTGATTTTTTTTCTCGATACTCGGTTGATATAATTTCACAAATTTATACGCGCTTTTATATGTTAAGAGCGAATGTCAGAAATTGTTATAGTGTTGGTAAGCGTTGTGGTTATTCTAACATTTTTGGCGAGTGTTTTTTGACGTCGTGCACCGACACCGGCGGCGAGGCGGCGATGATGTAGCAGCAGTGGGTCTTTTACTTGCGGGAGGAAAAAGCGCCAACTTCTGCCTGCGCTGTCGTCCGAATTGTCAATACGCTGCGAAGGGGCTTTGAATTAAGGTTGGATATTCCGAAAGAAGACATTATTAAACATATCTGGAATGAATGAATAAGGTAAGAAAACAATGCTCTGCAGACGGCATCGATTTTGAGATCCAGTTTTGCTGGCAAGGAACACGGCGTGTTGTTCTTTTTCCTCCTCCCACTTCTTCACGGCACCACACACCGCTTTGCTGTGACCCATTTTCTCCTCACTGTTTTCTGTGATCAGTGCTCTTAACGTTACTTCACTTTATCGTTCGCTATTTTCCACAGCGTGATCACAGTCGGTCTCACATTCTAACTGGTACTGAGACTGATCTAACGTTATTAGTCCAGATGCCCGGGGAGTAATAATGAATATAACGTTACAGGCTACTAACGCTAGTCATTTAGCATTAGCTAGCGTAGCAGCTAACGTCTTATGTAATGTGTTCAGTCGTTAACAGTCGGGCCTTGCGCCTTATGAACTGGCTGTCTAGCTTATGTTAAGTTAACTTATTTAGCGAGATACATGTACAGATATGCGCAGTTCTGTGCTTTCACAACAACTCTGGTGGTGGTGGCGTTACCCGCCGACTTTGTAACATCTGCCTGTTTCATTTTGTTACCAGTGAGGTGCGCTGTTGCCTCTCCCATAGTCAGAGCACCACTTCAGGATAGCAGAGGGAAAAAGATGCCAGGTCTGCAGGGTGAACACGTCGTGGCGGCCCTGGGGAGCCCCGTCAAGAAGAGCAAACTGTCTCTGAAGTTCTTCCAGAAGAAAGAAACTAAACGGGCTCTGGATTTCGATGAACCTCCAGCAGATGAAGCCAAAGCGATTGAGCCTGAAGCAAGGTGGGCCTGCCCTGTCCTGTCAGCGAGGATCAGTTTAACATCATCCCAAAAACCAACCTTTATAATTTAATGTCAGTCGAGGAATCCCGTTCACATTAACCCACAGCCCCGTTTTTGACGAGATTTTCCCTCGAGGGACCCTATCTGAAATTGTATAGTGAATTAAACTAGTCCTCACATACTTAGGACCACTGGACCTGCTTTGGGAATCACAATCTATTTTATGCTGCATAGAAAACTTGCTATTTTAATTATGCTGGTATAAAAAAAAGAAAGATGGATGACTTAAAATTGGCAAGGAAATATTTCTTAAACTCAAATTGTGTGTGTGTGTGTTTTCTTTCCCACTGTTCAGCAGCTGTGATCAGGTGGTGCCTGGTCCAGCCTCCCCTGGCCCTCTCATGCTATGTGAGAAGAGAGAGAAGTTGGTGCCATTTGTGGGACTCAACAACCTGGGCAACACTTGCTATTTGAACAGTATTCTACAGGTAGGCCATGACCAGAGAACATGAAAATAAGCTTTCTACATAGAAGGTTTAATACTTAACCAAGTTAACATTAACATTTGAATGAACAACACTGAGGTAAACCTTGTCAACAAGGACCATCATCATTTGCTTTGGACCAAGAAGTGACGATACCATCCTGTGGCACTGTGGTCCTATATCAACCCATCATTTCTTAGTTGAGAAATGAGAGTTGTTTACATTCACAAATTGTGACCTGAGCATGCAACTCATTGACCGATGTGTACGTCGTGATTGGCATCATTTGACTAAATCCTCCGAGGGCTAATTTCCATGACAACATTATGATAATTGTCTGTCAAAATCTGCAGTAGAACAGCACCACAATAACTTGTGACTGTGGCAAAACACTAGTCCTAGTGACAATAACTTGAAGTGGATTTAGGATCTGTGTGGTGGTGAGGGGGAATTACACTGATGTTCTTTTGAAATGATGTCGATTAATTACATTTTCCAAACACGCATATCCTTTGAAAAGAGTGAGGGGTTTTGCTTGGCCTAACGGTATAAATATGTCTTCTTCACACTAATCTTTCTGTCTTGTCGTTGCTACTGCAGGTGCTGTACTACTGCCCAGGGCTCAGAGACGGCATTAAGAAGCTGCACGGCCTCTCCAAACGGAAAGACAAAGTCAAGGAAGAAAGTGCTAAAAGTGACGATGAGGTTTGTGTAATACTGTTTACATTGAAACATCCGTCATCACATATCTTCACATATTTACTCAATCCTGGGTTACATCAATGGAATACTTTGATCATAACTACTTTAGATAGACATTGATCGTAACAAAACTGTAAAACAAGTTTAAACATTACAATGTATTGTGACTTTTTCATGCAACTTGATTGGTTTGGTTTAATAAAACAAAAAAAAAGATTGATGTTGAATACTGATTGAATTCTGGAAAACACTGACAGATATGAACATGCAGTTTATTAACTTTGGACAACTTTGCAGTTGAAAGCTAATAGTTTTAATTGTATGTTCTCACTCAGCAGGTAGAAGGTACGGCGGATGCCTTACCGCCTCAGATGGAGCTGCTTGGGAGCTTCAACAGCCTGATAACGTCAGTGGAGCAGCTCCAGTCCAGCTTCCTCCTCAACCCTGAGAGCTACGGTGAAGGAGAGCTAGCCACACCTCCACGTAAAATACTGCACACACTCAGGTAAGAACTTGCTCACCTGGCACTTGTGACCAGTTAACGGGTCAGGTTTTGAATTTGTCCAAATTATACATTCAAATTGTAAACTAGTTCATTGCTCACAGGTTGAGATTTGAGATGTGTGACGATCAATTAATTTAGAAAAGTTTTCACAACATAATTCTGACATTTTGATGACGGTTTCGTCTTGCGCTATTAACGACACGCACGTGCGTTGCAGGCAACTGAACCCCATGTACGAAGGCTGTCTCCAGCATGACGCCCAGGAGGTGCTGCAGTGCATCCTGGGATACATCCAGGAGGCCTGTGACACCATCAGGAAGGAGCAGCGGGACGAGGGCGAGGCCGACGCTGTGATAGAGGTGAAGCTGGAGAGCGTGGTGACCCATGTGGATTCCAGCAGCTCTGTGACGGCAGACAAAAGTCCCGTAGAGGAGGACGGCCAAGTCAACGGCAAGAGGAAGAGCGACACCGAGGCTGGAAATGCCAAAAAGAAGCCTAAATCTGCCAAGGGTAATAAATCTGACGCAGAGGAAGACGCCGCGAGTGGAAATAAACCGTTCACACGCTCCAAGAGGAAGTCGTCCACTGAGATCACATTGGACAGCGGCCAAGACAAAGACGGGGGAGACGAGGAGGGGGCGAAGAAAGCGAACACGGAGGAGGAGGGCAAAGGTGAGAAGGCCGCTAAAGAGGGGAAGGGCAAGAAGAAGGCCAGGCTGAGCTGGCTGAGGCCTTCAGGGAAACAGCCCAGTATCTTCTCCAAGTTCCGCAGCGTGGGCAAGATCAGCTCCATCACGGGAGCAAAGAACCAGGCCAAACCCGAGCAAGAGGATGGACCGAGCAACGAGCTCAGTCAGGACGGGAAAACCAGTCAAGAGCAACCAGCAGAAAACATGGCTGAGGACAAGAAGGCAGTGAAAACCCAAGGTATGAAACTGTTACTGGCCTGATGGGACATCAGGGAGGTTTTAAGGGGACGGATGGATGGATGCATTTGTCAAGTGGTTTATTTTAATTTGTCTCGTCTATGGTGTCTCAGTGAGTGTAGCCTTTTACATGATGATATTGCGATCATAACATTCTTACAGGTTTATTTCATTGTGTAAGTAATTCTTTTTAAATCACACATTTAATAAAGTTGAAGACATTTGAATGGAATGGATAAGAGTAAGAAGAAGCTATGACAGCAAAGATTAGAAAGACTTGCTAAAGCGTTTGTGTCCGTCAGTCACATAAAGCTGTGGTCACAGGGCGAGGGGAAGTCATTGAGCGGATGCATCAGTCATGTCTCTCTGTGTTTCTGCTCTATTCAGCGGGCCTGGACCTGATGGAGCGCTTGTTCCAGGGACGGCTGGTTCTGAGGACTCGCTGTCTGGAGTGCGAGAGCTTCACAGAGAGGAGGGAGGACTTCCAGGACATCAGTGTCCCAGTGCAGGAGGACCAGCCCAGCAGCCCCGACAACCTCTCTGAGGGTGCGGATTACTACTTGTACTGCTATTATCACTGTTATTTTTATTAATACTATTAATAAAAATAACAACTATAATACTACTGCGCGGGCTCGCCCGCCCTGCAGCTTGCTCACTGATAAGGGCACAACTCGCATCACTGATGACATCACAATTGCTCTTATGATATCACTGAGGCTGTCACAATGCCTATGACATCATCAGTGATGTCACAATGCACAATTGCTCAAGTGACATCACTCCAGGGGTTTTATGACATCACTGATGACATCATCAGTGATGTCACAATGCCGGGACTTTATGACCTCACTGATGACATCATCAGTGGGACAAAAATTGAAACAAACAAACAGAAACATTGCCCACATGCTCCCTTTTTTACCTTTTATTTATACAGGGGGAGTCTCACTGAGAGCAATGTTCTCGTTTTCAGGAGTGCCCTGTTCACATTCACACACATTCACACCTGGAAGCTGACCAGTACAACCACAGTCTGATCTGTTGGCCACTGAGCAGCTCCACTGGAGCGGTTTGGGGTTAAGGGCCTTGCTCAAGGGCACCTCAGTGGTGGTAAAGAGGGAGGGGCAAACGCTGCCTTTTCACTTTCACCACCCAGATTTATCCTGCCGGTCCCGGGGATTGAACAGACGACCTTCGCGTCACAAGCTCGCTTCTCTAACCGTTTGGCCCACCACTGCCCCAATATATAGATATGAACGACAGAAGAGATGAACAGACAAACAGAATTCTAATGTTGTCAATGTCCTCCCTCTCCCCAGTCTCCCCAGACCCTAAAGCAGAGCAGAAGACTCTGAAATGGGCCATCTCCCAGTTTGCTTCCGTGGAGCGCATCGTCGGGGAGGACAAGTACTTCTGTGAGACCTGCCACCATTACACAGAGGCAGAGAGGAGCCTGCTGTTTGACAAAACTCCAGAAGTCATCACCATTCACCTCAAGTGCTTCTCTGCCAACGGTCTGGAGTGAGTTGATGTATTTGTTTTTGGAATGGAAAAGGACCAAGTGTGAAAATACACAGTCAATATAGATCATTTCCCCCTTTGACCATGGTGATATTGTTCATCCACGTCATAGATATGAGCTCTTTCTCCTCTTATCTTTCCTTCCCAGACTAGACCCGTACGCTGGCCTGTCCAAGGTGAACACTCCCTTACAGACCCCTCTGACGCTGTCCCTGGACGAGTGGTGCACACGGCCCTCGCCCACCGGGGGGCGACGCTACCAGCTCTTTGCCGTGGTCATGCACAGCGGCGTCACCATCAGCAGCGGCCACTACACCACCTACATCCGCATGTCCGACCTGAACGACGTGGCGCTGTGGCGAAAAGAAGAGACGGAGGAGGAAGAGGAGCGGGAAGGCGGAGGAGGGCAGACGCAGCAGAAAGAGGAGGTGCCGGACTACGACGACGGGGAGGTGTCCGTCAGCCTGAGGAGGAGGAGGACGCAGAGCAAAGGAGGCGCTAACGCTAGCTCGGCTAGCGGCATCGCCGGTAAAACGGGGGGCAAAAAGTCCGAGGGCGGAGTCGGACTCTTAGGGGGCCAGAGGAGTTTGTCTAGTTATGACCTGAGGGACGGCGGCAGCAGCAAACAGGCAGACAAAGCCAGCAGCAGCAGCGGGGCGACAGAGGGCTCCAGGCGCAGGAGAACCAGCAGCCTGGGGCAGAACGCCGAGACCGGGCCGCAGAAGGAACCCGAGGCTGGAGATGGAGATGGGGTTGGGGGGGAGCAGGATGGGGTTGAGGGGGAGCAGGCATCGGCGAGGGAGGCCACGGAGCAGCAGGCTCTCTGCAGCCTCCTGGAGTACGAGGGCCGATGGCTGCTGTTTGACGACTCTGAGGTGCGTCTCTTTGACCAGGAGGACTTCCTCAGAGCCTGCTCTCCTGAGACCTGCTCCACATCCACACCGTACCTGCTGTTCTACAGGAGGGTGCCTGAGCCCGGACACTAACCTCAGCCACACCGGCCCGCTGTGCTGTGGTGCCAGGCAGGTCCTTTTGTCAAGCTGAACTACCCAGACAGACAGGCCTGCACAAAAAACTAATCGCAGTTGTTTGTAAGATAAACAAAGTCAACTCATACGTTAAAACGGTGCAAACAATGCCAAAAAACAAACAAATGCTGTCTTTTTCTGCCATAGCACCTAAACTAGTTTCAATCCAGAACCCATGTTGCCAACAGTCTGCTCTCATGAAAACATTCTACTATTACTTTATCGTGGGGACCGAAAACATGTCTTTGAAGCAATTTTTGGTGATTGGTATTTTAGGAAACGGCAAAATATACAAGTGGCGTTTTGATATTCCATGTGCCACTGATGATGGTTATAGTATAGCCTTTTTGAAAGTAAGTCATTTGAAATGAGCTTGCCTCACTGTAAACAGCAGAGGGAGCTGTCCTCTGCTGTTGTTTCTTGGACACGGGCTTTAATACTCCTGTCATTGTCTATAACTTGTTCTTGAAATGTTTTTTTTTCCCATGTTTTTCTCTGTGCTTGGGTTTGTATGGAATAGCTTTCTGGAACCATGGACTTTTTGGATTTTTGTTTTGTACAATTTGGAAAAGCATTTTCCTTTTCTCCATTTGCACTTCAATTTCATTTGGGTGATAGCTCGGAAGATTTATATTTTTTACATGGAAGCTAAGCTAGTTATGTCTTTCTCATTTCCAAGTTAATTTGGACTAAGATTGCCTGACCTTGAAAGCCAGAAAAAAAACTTCTTCTCATTCACATAGCAGGGCAATATAAAAATTGTCTCGTAAGGTCCGATAGAGCATGATAAGCTGCAGAAAGTGACAAGAAATATTTTCTCTAGATACTTTTTCAGACTAACTTTTGCCTGCATTCCATGTCACTGATTCCATGCGTTTAGATTTTTATATATAAATTAACACATTTAATCTTTTACATCTTTCAAGCCTGAAGTTCATGTTTATGCAGGAGAGAGAAAACTAATGTTGGACTGATTGATGCATACAGTTAACATCTTGAGCTGACCAAAAAATTTAATTTCTATGTCACTTGTAAGTACATGCATATATTGTGGAGGAGTGCTTCACCCATCAAGCCCTGTGTTCTATAATGGCTGATAAAAGAAAGGGGGAAATAAATCAGAAATCCTTTGCTGTTATTCAGTATGTAACTGTCATACTGAGACACTGCACTATTTTATGCTAATTTGAATTGGCACCCAGGGCCACTTATGGAAATTAATGTCAGACATGGCCCCATGCATGTTTATGCAAGATTATCCTACCACTTTATAATTTAGCCAATACACAGCATCACATTTCTGTTTCATTCAGAATACAGAACTTGTAGCTGATGAAATGTGTAATTTACAGGAATTAGCATATTTGAAAGTTGCAAAATCAGGTTGTGTCAGCTTAAGGGGTTAACGCAATCACTTGGTCCATAAGTTTGATCAACAGCCCGGTTTGATATACTGGCTGGGACTGGAATGAGGGTCAGAATGGAGGTATGAAAACTGCACAGCGAGGTGAGCAACAGCTTTGGGCCCTATTTTAGATGCTCTTTAGCGCATTTAGGGCATGTCCAAGTTAGTCCACTCTTGCTAGTTAAGACGGCGCAAAGGGTCCCTTAATTAATCATAGGTGTGTTTTGGCCGTAACATGAACTCAACCCGTCAGTGTCATCTCCCATTCCCCTTTAAGAAGCCTTGGCACATTGCTCAGCTTTTGTCTGGATTACAGGCTCCTGCAGCCGTGCAAAGACAGACCGCATCAGTACCAGGAAGCTAATGAGAGAAAACACCACAGCCGACCTCAAGACATCCACACTTCATACTCCCATACATAAACCTTCAAATCCCCCTCCAACACATGGCAATGACATGTTTACTCTCCTGGGGGATGTGCCCTTTAAATACTTTGCCAGACTTTAGATATTTAGACCAACAACAACACCATGAGAGCAAATATGGGTGAAAGTACATTTTGCTATAGAGAGCCAAAGTGAACGTCACTTCCTGCTTCAGCACTACCAGAGATATTCATCCGCCATTTATTTTCCCATAGACATTTCGTAAAATGCGTATGCAATTTTTTTTACTTGGTCAAACCAAGTAAATATAATAGCTATATTTAGAATCGGGAGAGACCATAGAACATTTCATTCCGACCTAAAAAATAATTTTCTTTAAATCCGCCATCTTTTACGTTTTGGTCCGAGTGAAATGTTATGTGCTCTCTCCTGTTCCTAAATATATCTGAACCGTTTGGTTTGAACAAGTAAAACTTATGTTTATAAGCATTTTACGAAATGTCTATGGGAAAATAAATGGCAGATGAAAATCTCTGGTACAGTGCTGAAGCAGGAAGTGACGTTCACTTTGGCTCTCTATTCAAACAACGTGGGCAGTGGGCACCAAAGTGGCGAGTGCACTGTGCTTTGCACCGTATGTGAGATGGGGCCCTAAGTTCACAAGTCCAGTGCGTTTCTCACAGCATGCAGACGACCTCCAGCTGCCTCTCTTCTTGTTTTGAGCGTTCTGTTCAGATTCTGTAAACATGCTTCTGTCATAGCCTGTGTGCTTTATAATATCCATGACATGCTCACGTTCTGCAGGTGGAGTGTGTAGAAAGTCCATCCATCCATGGCATCAGGGAGAAAGACCGGGGTTTGAGTGCTTTGAGTTTTACTTTAGAGTGAATCCACAGTTCATAAGCCAATATATCGATATTCATGTTCATTCGCCTATTTTAATCCTCATAAAAACAGATCTATATAGCCTATTTATGAAAACATTCCCACCTCAGCTAATCATTTTAAGAAGGTGCTCACAGAACTGGTCAAATGTAAGTGACAGCAGCCTTGATAACTGTCGTCTCCATAGTTTTAACTGCACCTCGTTCCAGTTCAACAAACTGTGCTGTTACTGTAGTGATATATGTTTTGCAGGTTCATACCACGAGCAATAAAGTTTTTACCTTTACATGAATTTCTTGTGCTTTTTGGTAATCCCATTCATTGTTTTAGATTATGGGGAAACACATTTCTTGTCTTTCATCATCATACAAAAAACACTGGCATACACCAATTGAACATTAAAATATTTATTTAGTAAAATATTTAAAAGAAACAAAAGAAACTACATAAAATAATTCAAGGATGTTTAAAGTCCCTAAACTTCCAAACAATGTAGTTTCAACTTAAAATAATATAGCATCATGATAAATAATGGTACAAATGTTTGCATGTTTTCATTGTTTTCCTCCCCTGCTTGGAATTACATCGTAAACTTTCAAGTTGTAAAATGAATTGCTACACTGTAATAAAAAGTGCACACATGAAATTGAATACAGATTTGACACGTCGTAAGCTGTTAAAAAGAACACCTTGACCTCTTTTTTAAATAGTACCCTTTCTGCAGACACTTGTCAGAGTTTGGGGGCGTAAGTTCCCGTCTTGGCACTTTATTTAACACAAAAAGAGGGATCTTTGAATAGCATTCCTCATTAACGCCAATGGGTACCGTGAGCATTCTAATGTGCAGACAGCATTGGTTTCAGTAAGGAAGGCTAACAATATTAATAAGCTTTTTCTTAGGGTACCTGGGGGGGGTAGGAACGTGTCCCCCTACTGTGACAAATGCCTCGCAAAGAAAAATAAGATTACAAATCAAAATGCCACGGTATCGCTTTAAATCAAAATGCCAAGGTATCCCTTTAAAGTCCACTTGTTTGTCCTACTGATTGTGTAACAGGTGATCTGTAAACAAACTAAGACACTGGAATGACGTACCGAGCTGGGACACTTTTCGCCTTTCTTTTAACACACCATCAGAAACACTGACCAACTTTCTGGAGAGAGACTCCTATTTACACTCGGGAATAAATTATTATTGAAATTGTCTTGTGTGCGTTTTTTTTCTCTTCATCTTCAAATGTCAAGCTTACGGAGACTCATCCTGCTGAAGGAATCTCTGGAAAAAGGAGGGAAAAAACAGCATGTGTTGATTTACAGGCACACAGATGTGAGGTGCAACTCGTTGAGGCACAGGTATGATCTTTTCAACTCAATCTGTTGCCCCAAAGGTTCACAGTCACTTTCTCTGTTATTCTAGATATGACTTTGTTGTGAATGACAATGAGGAATACAAATGCAGGGTTCCCACTGTGGCCATTATGAAAAATGCCACGATTTCCCCAATGAATGTCCACAACTAAATTATATAGGAGTGCTTCCATGATCTCAAAATGTTCTTAATTCCTAGTCTGATTTATTGATTTTATTCAATAAATTTAAAATATAATAAAATACACCAATAATCATACGGTATAAATGTTAATGTTGTTTTTCTGGTTCCCGCTCTATAGAAAAAAACAGCTGAAAACCCCCATCTGAAAAGGTGAATGAGTGTGAATTCTGTGAAACAAGCTGGTGTATGCCTGAAGAATGTAAATTTGTAATTTGTAAATTTGTTCCCTGACTTCCCCAGATAATTTATAAAATTCCCTGTATTTTCTTGTCTGGAATCCATGATTTTCCAGAAATTCCATGGCCAGTGGGAACCGTACAAATGAAATATGAAATCTTAAGCAACATCACAAAATATAGTCTGTAAATCTCAAACTACCTTGTCAAGCTGTCCGTTTGCTGCATACAAAAAATAAGCAAAAGCAAAAAAAAGCAAAAACAAACAAAACAAAAAATTAACTGGCCATCATCATAAAAGGGAGTAAGTGGTCTCTGTTTAAATTTTTGTCCCACATTGGATGTTGTCATCAGCAAGTGACATCACTGATGATGTCATAGGCATTGTGACATCATCAGTGACATCATTATTGACCAAAATCATCTTATGACATCACTGATGATTTCATAGGCATTGTGACATCATCAGTGACATTACTGTCCAAAATCATCTTATATAAGCGAGTGACATCACTGATGATGTCATAGGCATTGATGTCATAGGCATTGTGACATCATCAGTTACATCATTATTATTTTTATTTATTCCCCCCCCCCGATTTCTTATCCCATTTTATCCCCCATTAGTGCTCATTTGATTTCTCAATCCTGGTTGCTACTCCATCCTCTGCCGATCTGGGGAGAGCCGAGACTGGCTCCGTGCTTCCTCCGAGACATGGGCAGTCAGTCAGCCGCTTCTTTTCACCTGACAGAGGAAGCTTCACCGGTAGGACATAGCACGTGGGAGGTTCACGCTATTCCAACCAGTTCCCCTCCCTCTGAACAGGCGCCCTTAACGACCAGAGGAGGAACCACACTAGCAACCAGGATATTGCATGTTTTTGTGAAGGGGGTTCCTATATGAAGGAAACCCCCGGGAGGCACGGGGAGAACATGCAAACTCCACACAGAAAGGCCCTTTTGCCGACCCCACCCGGGCGGTGGGCACTCGAGGACATGCGGACGGGCACGCATTCCTTCAGCGTTCACCTCGTCCCCAGGTGGGAATCGAACCCACGACCTTCGAGCTGTGAGGCGATAGTGCTTACCACTGCACCACCGTACCTCCCCAGTTACATCATTATTGACCAAAATCAGCAATTGTGCGTTGCGCATGCCAATAGAGCAGGCGAGGCCACGCAGCAGCCGAGCTGCGGGCGAGGCCGAAGTTGAGCAATTGTTGACGTCATTTGACGTCACTCCATGATGTGATCAGTGGTGGTCACTCGAGCAATAGCGCTGGGGCGTGTGACGTAAGCGCAGGTGAGGAATGCTTGCCAGCGCAATGCATTGTGGTCCAGTAGTAGGACAACCGCGGCTATGGAGAGGCAACCACACCAAACTCCATTCATCTGGCAACTAAATGTGGCCCTATCGGTAAATTGAATACCGCCAGTACATAATTTACAAACCTTACGAATCATTAGATGCCACTCTCCAATTCGGCATAAATATTATCTCCCAAGAAGCACTTTGTGAATGTCAAATCATCATGTTTGGAAGTGGTTCACTCTGCTGCTGTACTACCGCCCTCCACTGTGTAATTTGCGGGAGAATTGCCGGCGAGGCGGCGAAACATTGTAAATATATTTGAAATGTGTGCTTCTTATTGGAGCATGTGTATGCCGAATTAGAGACATGCTTGCAAGTATTCATAAAATGTTCATGTTTCCCTAAAAAGTCTCAACTTGTATGTTTAAACCGTAAGTCGCCGACTTCAAAAGCCTCGACATTCATTCTTCATTCTGAGTCTCAAAAGAGCATCCCCCCGATAGGGAGTTGCAGGCTCCGCTAAACTGGCCGTACACTACGTTAGCGATCACACTAAAACAGTACCTACCTCCCGCACAATGTTGTTATCTGAAGTTTCGCATAATCAGTATTCCCAAATAATGCGTAGTTTCCAATACCGAGCCCTTATTCAAATGCCAGGTGGAGTCGGACAGCGCGCTCTAACTACGGTAGGTCACATTATCTGACTTAGTTAGTTATAAATGAAATTTTTTTTTTTTTTTTTTTTGGTACAGCTATTATTTGGCATTAGTGTACAGGTGTACATCCTATTTAGTGACAATGCCTTACTCACCCAGACGTGACATAGTTGCCCCAGCTCTATTGTGATGTCATCAGTGATGCGAAGTTGAGCAATTGCGCGCTGTGCATGCCAATAGAGCAGGCGAGGCCACGCAGCAGCCGAGCTCGAGGAATCGAGCGTGCGTAGTGAGATTTCTAGTCTAAGAAATATCCTCTCACACTCGCTCATGTGATGCTGAAGAGATCTCTTTCTCTCACTCACACACACACACGCATGCTTTGTCCTACCTGTGTGAATTGACTTGCAGCACAGGCTTATAAAGCTGGGGGATCTTTCTATTGATGAGGGGCTGCAGCGCCTCCTTCAGGCGGTGGTAGTTCTTCTCCAGCTCCCTCTGGTACTCCTTCTGGTCTGGACCAATCAGGCTCTTGTTCTTACGCAGGGCATCTTCACACCTTAACATGATACAACGAGTCAACAACTTGCACTTCTACACTGGCAGTAGTAATACCGCCAGTGTGAGACGGAGGCTCCCAATCATCTCCACCATGGTCCCATTTGTTTACAGCAATTATCCAAAGGTATCACAATGTTTAAAAATGCTGTATGTAGCACCTTTAAAACATGTGCATCATTTAAAAGTCCATACCTCTTGGTGAAGTCTTTGAAGCAGAGCCGTAGCTTATTGTGGTGTCTGTACAGTTTGGGATCACTTGGGATCTCTGACAGGAACACCTGAGCCACCTCCAGAGGTCCCTGGGCAAAACACAGCACATTAGGTCCAAAAACGTATTTGCCCCCTGAGGGATTTTAGGCATATTGACGTAGGTCCCTAATTAAGTTGCAGTTGGTAATACGCTTTCAGCATCTTTAATTTCTTTTTTATTTCTGTAGTTCAAATGTGTCGTGTCAACCTGTACGCTGCACGGAAGTACAGCTGAAATCTTTAGGTTGTACCTGGTTGACAGTGGTGCCCACTGATCCCTGTAGGACCATCTGCAGCATCTTGGCGTCAGCAGGGTCCTGGTGGGTGGCGAAGGCCAGCTCCTGCGTCTTCTTCTGCATGTCCTCTATCGCCACCTCGATGGGCATGGATATGACCTTAAAGACGAGAAGATTGAGTGAGCAGAGTGAATGCACACTGCAAGATTTGGAGAAGATAAGAGCAAGGTTTTGAATTGGCTGACAGCCACGGAAAGCTTTCTACAGGGGAGAGACTATGCCAGTTGTCAAATATAAAAAGGCTTTAATTGAATGACAATGTCCACCTTCTACGTGGCGGTTAGCTGGTTGCCTACCTCCTCTTTGTGGATGATGTTGATGCGAGTCTTGATGTAGGGGAAGGCGTGGGAGGTGCTGAGGATGGTCTTGCGTTTGAACTGCTCGTGCAGGTCGCCGTGCGCCCGCCCGTCCAGGGTGAAGGGGGTGCAGTAGACGAAGCGCCGCAAGTTGTAGTTCTTGTCAAAGTAGGTGATGCGGTCCTTCATCTCGTACGTGTCGAAGTACGGCTCCACATACGTGATCTGGATGAACGCCTGGAGAGAGACAGAGAGAGAAAGACAAATAATTTAATATAAAAACAAACAGATACTCTTGGACTCATCGCTTATCAACAAAGAAAAAGGATCTTGCAGATGACCTATTTCAAGTCAAAACCACACAGACTCGCACACTCGGTCAATTCAGGTGATCACAACATTTCAGCACTGACCTTATTTGGGTCCAGTTTGCACTTGTCCACTGGGTTGGAGTCCTTAATAACTTCCACTTGGTCTTCTCCAAATCGGTCACCATAAAATCCCTGAGGGGAAACAGTACAGGATGTCCTTAGTCCTTAGGTAGAAGACTGGTAACAGAACACACCACTTTGAGGTCAACAACAAAAGCGATCACAGAATTGCAGAATGATCTGAAAATCTAGAGGCCTGGTTATGCTCCTACGTTCTTCATCAGCACTTTAAATGTGAAATTGAGACTGGACTGGGATGGCCTGGTTCTTCTGATTCTTACCTAGTTCTGACCTAGTTCTTCAGTCAGTCAGTCACTGGTTTCTGAAACTAGGGGTTGGGACCAAAAATGGGACATGTGTCTACCAGACAAGGAAACCTATATGATCCTCGGTCCTCGACACACAATGGGAATGGCATCGCATGTAACTGGATTCATCATAGCCCCCCCACACACGCACGTACACGCACACGCACACGCACGCACGCGCACGCACACACACACGCACACGCACACACACACACACACACACGCACGCACGCACGCGCACGCACACACACACACACACACACACACACACACACGCACACACACACACACGCCCACACACACACTCCAGAGAGCATTTCACAAGACAGATGTGAGTCTCTGCCTCTCTTTACCTCCAGCCTGTGAGAGATCTCTGCCAGCTTGGTGATGGCGGGCTCTTTGTACACAAACTCCTGCTCATCCAAGTCGCCCAATTTGGAGCCGTAAAATCCCACTCTGAAGTACGTCCCAAACATCCTCTTCCCGGCCTGCAGGGAGAAGATCATAACTGTTAGCCTGGAGCAGGAACATATATGGAACATATAGAAACATCATGCCTTCCTTGATCAAGTCTTTGATCACTAACTGACTTTAGTGATCCCATGGTATGGAGTCAACGGCCATGTCACACTCGGGTCAGACAGTGAAAAGCCTGAGTATCAAGACGGTGAGCTGAAGTTGGTCTTTTTGGTTTGAACATGCTATAAGTATAATGTATATATACGTATATGTATAAAATGTGGAGGAGGCCTGTAAAGATTTAGAACCAAAAGATTTCTTAGCTTCATATTCATGATGGGAAATCCCATCCAGCCAAAGACTGGCTTTAGCTCACTGCCTCAATACAAACACTTTGGACTGTATAGGAGCTGAAACAGGCAGCTCAGAGCACTTTAAACTGTACAGGACAGGGGTTCCCAAACTCTTTCGGCTTGTGACCCTATTTTGACGTCACAACAGTTGTCACATTCTTTTCCACCGCAGAATTCAGACTTTAATCGGAGAATTCTGACTTGAATCTAAAAATTCAGACTTTTTTTCCTCAAAATTCTGATTTAAAGTTATAATCTAAAATATTTTCATTACAATGTCACTCACAATGTTGATTGAGGCTATGTCCATTTGGATGAAGCCTTTGCAGTATATAGTGACATTATGTGACATTACAGTTTGGACCTCACCTGCAATTACCACCCACCACCATAGGTGTCACCCAAGAGAACAAAACTGAAATCTTAGAGATTATCACTTTAAACTACCGTAAACAAAAATCGCAAGAGACCCTAATCTTCTTCGGTAATATTAAATTGTGTGTGGTGTAAAAAAAATATATATATATATATTTCAGGCGACCCTATTTGAATTCCAGGTGACCCCACTTAGGGTCGCGACCCTAAATTTGGGAACCACTGGTATAGGAGCTGAAACAGGCAGAGGGGGGAGGAAGGGAGAAAAGGTTGCAGTTCATCCACAGGAAAATGACAGCTAAACTGAAACATCCCGTTTCAAAAAGTGCAAATGTTACATACACAAAGTAAGTAACATACTGTGCAGTACAGAAGCCTAAAGTAACGGCAGAGGCTGCGTGATGATCAGCAGTTCTGCCTGAATGTCTGTTAAATAGACTCTATTTGAACACGGGGGACATTGCAAAGTGTAAAACCTCTCTTTGATAACGGGCTTGATGAAAAACAGCCACAGACGGCATCGATCAGCCACACGTCTTGGCAAGAGAAGGAGGCACGGACAGAGAGAGAGACTGACGAGGAAACATGGCCCAAAAAGAAGCTCCACCTTACAGTACAACTTTAAAGTCAGGACTAGGGGTGTCAAAAAAAAATCGATTATAAGATGCATCGCGATGCGGACATGCACGATTCTGCATCGATTCACAAATGTCAAAAATCGATTATAAAAAAAATAATGAAAAAAAAAAAAATAATAATAATCAAATAAAATATAATGGAAGTACATGCAGTTGTATATTTTAATTATGGATCATAATACAATGCAATTCCAAATGCACTTTTATTTTAAAAGTAGCCACACAGTGAGAAAAAAGAAAGTGAGAAAAAATAAATCATGTATTGCGGAAAAAAGTGATGCATCGATTTAAGATGCATCGAGATGCATCGATAATCGTTATCGAATCGAATCGTAGCCCTCTGAATCATAATCGAATCGAATCGTGAGGCCAGTGAAGATTCACAGCCCTAGTCAGGACATGCAGCAGGTCTGTAAGAGTTGCATGTGAGCAAGTGGTGTGAACAAGACAAGTTGACGTGAACGTGTGTGTGTGTGTGTGTGTGTGTGTGTGTGTGTATGTGTGTGTGTGTGTGTGTGTGTGTGTGTGTGTAATGTATGTATGTAATGTATGTAATGTAATGTGTGTGTGTGTGTGTGTGTGTGTGTGTGTGTGTGTGTGTGTGTGTGTGTGTGTGTGTGTGTGTGTGTGTGTGTGTGTGTGTGTGTGTGTGCGTGCACGCGCGCGTGTTCAAATCACCCACTGGGGAGAGAAGGATATTTGCGGAAATGTGTCTAAAATGCAGGAACAAGACTGGGCCAGACCAGGCCAGCCACTCGCAGCTTCAAGTCTTTCACCGCGACTCTAAGTGCAATTCTTCATTCTCAAGTCTTTCAGGAGTTTTACTCTCCAGTTTGGCCCAGTCGCTCATTTTGGTTTCGATTGGTATCGCTGCATTTAAAAGAAGGTAACAGAAATTGAAAGTAGCCCTCAAAACTAGGAACTTACCACAACACACAATTAAGTAAAGTGGGAAGGAAGAAGGGTCGGCAACCGGGGAAATCAAAAAGGAGAAAACAGAACACATTTTAATCAGGATTGGGTATACCTCCTCCAGAGAAAAAACAAACACAACACAAAAGACAAAATTGAACATATATACGAATAAGATGGCATCACCAACAGCAAAATCACCTCCATTTATTTGAGAGAAAGAACACAGGATCCAGACCATGCAGAGGCAGACAAAAAGTCAAGCAGGGTGTCAGAAAAAGAGACAGACTTGCTATAGCGAGGAAAGTAAAGATCCACAACGCCTAGAAACACGCCATGCACTCTCGATGCCATTTCCAAAGTAAACAAGGAGTGCTCTTGTCCATACCATGCAATAACTCAGACGTTAATATCGTTAACGAAAGAACAGAATGAATGAAAGACAAAAACTCAGGGGTCGATTTAGTTTGAACTTGTAAAAAAAAAAAAGGGCAAGAAAAACAAACACCTAATCAAAATCAAAAGGGACAAATCAAGTAATCGTGAGATTACTGTGAGTTGAACCCTCTTGAAAAAATTGGTATTTGGATCCGGTTTGGACCCGATGCGAGTTTGCCCCTCCTTGTGTTTTTTGAAGGCCCGTTGAACTGCGTGTGGAAAGAACGGCCCGGAAACAGATGAACGGGGAGTGGTGGAGGCGCCCTATAGAGAAAAAAAACAGTGCACTGAAATCGAACCCTGGGGCTGGAGATGAGATGAGATGTGACAACAGATGCCAGCGGAGGGCGCCAGTGAGTGAATGAGAGCGAGCGGTCTGACAGACAAGAGAAAGATGAGGGGGAGAGAGAGAATGCGGGGGGTTGTGCGGGTGACGCATTCGCCGAGACTTTTGTCATTAGTGTCACACACTGTGGCTTCCCATGCACGGCCTGCCAACACTGTCACGTAGAAAACAACAAAACAACAACAACAAGCTCCTCTTCCGCAGTCAGAGGAGGGAGGAGAGAGGCAGATGCCTGCATGTGACAGCAAGCGCCCCCCGGGGGGTGGGGGGTGGGGGTTGCAGACAGTCGGCATTGTCTGCAGATGTTAATGGATTTATGTATGTAACAAAGCAAGGAGAGCAACAGAACGCCCACGGCTGGCAAATAAAAGATGAGAGCAAATAATAGTTACAAAATAAAATCATAAAGAGATCAAATAAACAAACGAGCGCGGCCAAGCAGGAACCATTTAGCCACCTACCTCCCAGCCAGTACTCTGTGTGACAAAGAGAATACAGGAAATGTCAACGACCACACACACACATCTGCCTCTATCATACACACACACACACATGTGCACGCACGCACGCACACGCGCGCGCGTGCACACACACGCGGTGTCTCTCACTCACACACAGTCAGGTTATAGGCAGGAGAGTGTCCTCTCCAATGAATTCACTCGAGGTTACCAGCTGTCAAGCCAGAGAGCAGATCAGCCAACCTCAAAATCTAAAAGTAGGATCTATTTCATAAAAAGAGAATCTATCTTTACAGAAAGAATCAAGGATACCAATTTATTTACTTGGATTTTTAAGGGGAACCAAGATTACGGTTCCGCTGATTCTTGTTGCGAGAGTCGCTGCTCTGGACACCATCGACGACTAACCTTGGCCAAACTGTAACTTTCAGAGTCCCGCCCCACTGGAGTCCCTTCCCTCTCCCCATGCACTCTGTAGTCCCTCTCCCCATGCACTCTGTAGTCCCTCTCCCCATGCACTCTGTAGTCCCTCTCCCCATGCACTCTGTAGTCCCTCTCCCCATGCACTCTGTAGTCCCTCTCCCCATGCACTCTGTAGTCCCTCGCCCCATGCACTCTGTAGTCCCTCGCCCCATGCACTCTGTAGTCCCTCTCCCCATGCACTCTGTAGTCCCTCTCCCCATGCACTCTGTAGTCCCTCGCCCCATGCACTCTGTAGTCCCTCGCCCCATGCACTCTGTAGTCCCTCGCCCCATGCACTCTGTAGTCCCTCGCCCCATGCACTCTGTATCCCCTACTTCACAAATATCCGTGGTAAAGCACGCACGGTATCATGCACTCTGTAGTCCCTACTTCACAAATATCCGTGGTAAAGCACGCACGGTATCATGCACTCTGTAGTCCCTACTTCACAAATATCAGTGGTAAAGCACGCACGGTATCATGCACTCTGTAGTCCCTACTTCACAAATATCCGTGGTAAAGCACGCACGGTATCATGCACTCTGTATCCCGGTAAAGCACGCACGTCGCACGGTATCGGACAAAATGCCAAACGATAAAACCACGCAAAGCTGTGTGACACCCAGGAAGTGTCTGGGTAATATACGAGCAGTTGTGTTTGGTGTCTGTTAACGTGTGACACGTGTCAAGACCACGATATACGCTAAATCTGTTGAGGCTATGCAGAGGAGAAATATAGCCCCTGTGTGTTAGTGACCTTGGTCTTGTCCCATTTTTACAGCGCAGGAGGAAATACTGCCCGTCTCCACTGCCTCAAACATCTGACAGATGGAATGTGTGTGATAAAGTGCATCGGTGCCAAATTGTCCCTTTGAGGTCCTTTGTGTGTTCATATTTACTAGTGACGATCTATTCAACATGCTATCTGCAGATTAAAAGTGTCTTCGTGAAGAGTGATACACCACGCCCTAAGAGTCTGGGTTTACGCCAGAATTCATTAAACCTACAGTCATTTTCATAATTGAACCCCACGACTGACTGGATTTACACAGGAACAAACAATTATAATCATCTTGTTTTTAACCTTATGTAATCCAGATGTAATCTGAGACTGAAGATGAAGGAAAACACTATAATCTGGGTCACAGTAGCTGGGTTTCCATCCAAATGTATCGCAACTTTTAATCGAATTTTCAGAAAGTCGGCAAAATAAAATGCAAAATAAAATGCAAAACAATGCGCGTTTCCATCCACTGCTATTTTGCCAATTATAGAGCTGTCACTCACCTCGTGTTTGAGGCTGTCTGAGCTGCTGACCAGCTGCTAGACCCGATATACAGCTCTGTTAAACACATCTAACGTTATTCATTTAAAGTTTCTTGATGATCTACAAGTAGACAAAGGTTAACGCCATTTCTGGATTACCAGGTGCGACTCGGCAAACTAACGTTATAATCCCAACCCGATCTCCAAAAAAATTGTAAAATAGCAACGTTTGTTGACCAACGTTACCATTTTACAATTTCGGCTCCGAAATTGTAAAATGGTAATCCACCGAGCAGATAGTAAGTGAATACAATTTCATTCAAGTCTAGAAGGGAGTTGCCTTAAAGTTAATATCCCAGTCTTCTTCTGTTTACCACGGCGGGTATTGTGCTGCGCGTACCATTATTTACCTTGTGAAGCCCTATTGCGTGGTTTTTTTTATGCGCAAATTGAAATTTCGCATCAAAACAGGTGGAAGGAAACCCGACTAGTGAGATAAAAAAAAAGAAGGGTTCCTGTATAAATCCAGGGGGGCAGCCTCACACCCTGAGCTGCTGGAGCCTGGTGTGGAAGGAGGCATCTAGACCGTGTGTATATTTACCTGATGGACGATTTTGCCAAAGGCTTCCTGTAGTTTACCATGTATGGTGGCGAGCTTCTTGGCGTCCCTGTTGGCTTCGTGGATCGGGATCAGAACTTTGTACACTTCATTCACTGCCTCGTACATGCCGGCCTGGGAGGGAGACCCGAGGCAAACACAATCCATTAGTCCTGCACAATCTGGCTTCATAGTACCCAGTCACGCCTACATTTATGGACTTTCTAATAGAAGTGGAGTCCAGAATTAGGATTACATGGCCATTTACACCCGATTATGACTTTCCTATTTTAAGAAGAGAAGAAGAATAGATTTGGTATGAATGTACCTTTGATTTAGCCTAGGTGACTACCTTTGATTGTGAAGATCACATGACGATAGAGACACTGTGTCATCGTTCAGAAACCACGCCCAAAACGGGGGGAAATAAAAACTCCCCCTCTCCCCAATCCTGGCGTTCTCCTATGTCACGTGTTGCACACAAAGATCATATATACGGAACATGAACACATTTTTCTTCTCGCCAATTCTCAATGGCTTCCTCGTTTTGCTCGGGAGTACAAAAAAAGTTTTTTACATTAGTTGTCTGCGCAGCCCAGCACACAACAGCTTTTAGCTATGTTTTAATTCAAGGAAAATGACGCTGGTGTGTGGAAGTGAACAGAGAGCTTTCCCCCGTGATGGGCGTGGCCTATTTCATGCAGTGTCTCTATCTGACAAGTAATGCTTATTCTTAAAAGCACTGTTATTCTGGAGATTCTTGCATCTTAAAAAATGAATAAATATCAGCCCTTAGTGAAATTGGCTCATATTAGTTTGTTGAGAGAAAGAGTTAAGGTCCTTACACATCGGGAGCGTTTTTTTCGTGCGATTAATTTGCACGT
Source organism: Poromitra crassiceps (assembly GCF_964638095.1). Lineage (NCBI taxonomy): Eukaryota > Metazoa > Chordata > Actinopteri > Beryciformes > Melamphaidae > Poromitra > Poromitra crassiceps. The sequence goes on from NC_139632.1 coordinate 41,187,809, forward strand.
CAATAATATTTTCCGAACCTATATCAGTTAATGCAACCGTGCATACCAAGGGCGAAGTTTCCCCGAGCGTTATTGCGGTGTTTATTTTTTCGAACCACGGTCGAATTTTCAGAAATTCGCTTCGGACGTGTACACATCTGTGGCTGCGATTGACAGGTGGGTCAAAACTCGCATCGCAATTTCGTGCCGTATATTCGCATCGCTCTTGATGTGTAAGGACCTTAAGGCCTTCACATCAGCCTCTGGAATGTTACGTCAGCATCCATCCAGCCTTCACTGTGTCTCACCATGGAGAACGAGGCAGCACCCTGCTCCAGGAGTCCCACCAAGCCCATCTCAGTAAAGTATTTCCCTGAACAGATGCCCTCCTCATCTGGGGACACCACGTCATCGGAGACCGCCGATTCCTCCAGCACGTTTGAAGAAATGTTCTGGCACATGAAAACACACACACACACACACACACACACACACACACACACACACACACACACACACACACCATGAGGTAGATGTTTGCTTTAAAAGACTGACATGTAAAACAACATTGCATAATAGTTGACTGGAACTGTCTTTACCTGGAAGGTGACACAGCCGACAGGGAGGTACTTGCGGTCCTCCAGCATGCTGAGGTATTCTGCCACCAGGGCGGCGCTGTGCACCAGACACTGGGCGGCCTCGGCGTGGTTGGTCCTCTCCGAGTGTTTGCCAGCCATGTTCTGGAGCCACGTCAACCGCAGGTCTGGAGACGTCTGGTAACCCTTTGCGATCCTGGTGATACACACGGATGCAAAATGACGCAAACACGCGCGCACATACACACATGCACACAGATCAAAGCACACAAACAACCACAACACACCACACACATATCAAAGCACACAAACGACAACGAAAAGAGTGAACAGTGCAGAAATAGTGCTGACAGTGGTGAAAAGGATCTAGTCTGTGTGTGCATCATGTGTTTTCTACCTGTACATGAGGTCTATGAGCATCTCAGGGTCTTCCTGGTGTTCCTTCATCTTCACCGTGTCAGACAGGATCATATGCAGGTTGAACACGAGGTCCTGCACCTGGAAAAATATGTCACATAGGCAGGAATTAGGCATTTTAATTTCAGGATTGTAGTACAGTACACAGTAAGTAACACAAATTGTCATCTAAGTGAGTAAAAACAAGGCAACAGTAATGCATTTCACCTCACGGCCAATCAGTGTTATTTGAAAAGTTCTGAGTGCAGTGGTGAGATACATCATATCCCCAACTTTCATCAAAGTATTTCGATGCAGGAGGACACATAGCGGTGCGATGCATCACCTCCTGAAGTTTGGGCAAAACCTGATTAGAGGTGTGTGAGATATTGTGTGTGACAGAATGTGTGAGATATCGTGTGTGACAGAATGTGTGAGATATCGTGTGTGACAGAATGAACGAACGAAACGGACGCAGGAAAGGAAGGAGACCGATCCATCGCTCTTCCCCCCATCTTGACAGATGTATAAATGACTCGACGGATTCATCGCTAACCTGGTCTGGGAAGGTGGTCTCTCTCAACTCCAGGTCCTCCTCTGCGTAGGTGAGGATGGTCTTGAGAGAGCGACGCAGGAACTCCTCGTTGAAGTTCTGAGACGTTCCCACCAGCGAGGACAGAGACATGGTCACCTGCATCTTCACCCTGGCAAAGTTCTGGAGGTGCAGCCGCAAAGAGAGGGAAGACTAGTGAGGAGGACACGGGGCATTCTGTCGAGCCTAAAAGAATTCGACTGAGAATAGTTTAATTTTCTCTCTGAAAAGAAAGACGCACTGAGAGAATAATAAAATGCACTAGTTGTGAAAGGGTTTCTGTGTGATACTGTGTCTGAGATAAGGCATAGACATTTAATTGAGCTTAAATTGCTGACTGCAGCGTTTGCTTTTGTAATACATTGTGCAAAAAGCAACAAATTAGGAAATATAGATTAAGATAATATATAGCATTACCAGGCTGAGGAAAGGCACAACAATAGTAATTTAGTTTCTAATAATATTAACTGCAATAAGAGATCATGGAAATTATGGCAAATGTTGTTTTTTTTAGCTTATATTGAATAATATCAGTTCTCTTTGCAAGGTTCTAAAGAGCTTGTGTGAGCCAGGTAGCTTCACAAGGCTCTAATTAATGATCATGATTTGAATGACAGTCAAATGACTCATAGTTTGAGAGCAGCTTGTGCTTATTATTACAGTCAAATGAGTAATAGTCTGAGAGAGAGCAGCTTGTGCTTACGTTGCCGATCTCAAAGTTTTGCCTCATGAGGAGGTAGAGGGAGGCGCTAGCGTGGGCCCTGATGCTGCTGATGCTGCTGCTGCAGTTGCGCAGCAGTCGCAGACACAGGTCGGCACACTGCTCCGTCTCCTCCTCAAACAGCAGCTCAGGGAACTACACACAGGCAGAGAGAACAACACACACACAGACAAAGACACACACACACACACACACACACACACACACACACACACACACACACGCACACACAGACGCACACACAGACACACAGACAGACAGACAGGTGGACAGAAGACGACACATACAAAAGTTAGTTCCGGCCGAGCAATTTGATTAGACGCAGTCCAGCCGTGATGATATTCAGCTTCACTGTATGTACAGGTATATCACTCTGCTTCATAGCTGTCCTAAGCTCAGCTTGATTAGGTTGCATTCAAACAGCGTTCTCACATAGTAGGGACAGCGATATGGATACATCTGACCTTAATTATGAAGGGTAACCTGAAATCGTCTGTGCTAACCTCAAAGTAGCTAACGTTAGCTCAGCTAGCTTGCAGTCGGGAAACTGCACGCAGCAAGTTTACCTGTTGCTTGACAACACTTGGTAGTGCAATCCTGTTTTTGTTGGCGGAGACAAATAACAGACAAAAAACATCTGTTGTCTCAAATGACTTAAAGGATGGCTTTACCCATTATTAACCCACTTTGTGTCATTATAATCTCTGTAATATAAGCACATGGGCAGTGTTTATCTTCTCTCTCCGTTTACCTCATGGAGATCTCCCATTTCCTCCTCTGGCAAAACACTCCGTTGTGACGCGTTTTACATCACAACACGTCACAACAGAGCTGCGCAAGTTCTGCTGGAGAGGCAGAATCTGCTCCAAGGTCAGCTGTTATTGCCTTAACATGCCTTAATGACTTGCAGCTGGCAGGGGGCGGAGTTTCTGCAGGCAGAGGAGTGTTTTTCCTCCGTGAGGAAAACAGAGAGAGAAGGTAAACACTGCCCCATGTGCTTATATTACAGAGATTATAATGATACAAAGTGGGTTGATAATCGGTAAAGCCATCCTTTAAAGATATCCTATTATTACTTGATGAATAGCTTTGTACAACTGTTGCATAATAAAGCAATATCACATTGGAGGTCGTGCTGTAGTGTTGTCAGTTACTGGATATCGTCACGGCTGCGATCATTTTGGCCCGAATCACAGCCGTGACGATATACAGTACAACAGCCCTCCCTCTGGTGTGATGTATGAAACCCTACAGTCCAGCGGTCTGTCTAACCTTGGACACCAGCGCCCTCTGTGTGGCGAAGCAGTGCTGCAGGTAGAGGGCGCTCTGGTTGCAGGCCATGCTGTGCAGCAGCACTTTCAGCACGCCACCCAGGATGCTCTCTTTGGACTCGGTCACCGATACCGTCTGGAGGGAGAGGGACACATGTGAGCACAACACCTATATTCATAACCAACGTTCAAACCTGCATGTGTTCATGCATGTTTAGAGTGAGACTGTAAACCTGTTCAAATGACTGATGCACTTGTGAGTGCATGCATGCATGTGTGCAAAATGCCTCTTCGTTTGCATACCTGTACAATGATCTCCAAAGTATCAAGGATAATGAGGTTGGCCTCTGTTGCCAGGTTACCATCGATAAGTGCTTCGTGCTCCAACTCTGCTCGTGTCCTACAATCGGGGGAAAGGATGCCAGATGTCAGACATGTTTCAAAATGGCTGCCAACTCCTTACTGATGATGATGGTGTACCCTTGAATGTTGCACACGCCTCCCGGTGGCCACATTCAAGCCATTGCACACGGGCAGGAGCAATGTCTTTTGTGTGGGGAGGAGGTTTTAGAAGCACTGCTGTCTCGTAAAAACAATATGTTGGTGTTCATCCTTTACTTCAGAACTGAAGTTTACGTGCCGAGTGGAACCTCAGACATTCACTCCGACTTGTGATGTGACATGAGATTTTCATTCAACAGCAGCAGTGACTTTGGTAAAGACGTTTTGCGTTTTACACACCTAACTTCCTGGGCTCGCCCGTTGTTGCGTAGCAAGACGCTGTCTCTTAACCCGCACGGCGCAGTCCTCGACCTTTTTCAAACGGTCCAAAACAAGCCACAGCAACAACGCACGTCGATTGCATACACAGACAAACAAGCCCAAACCCACAACTTGGCTCACCATGGGGTTAAGAAGCACAGGCAGAAGGGATTAAGAGGGTCGGACACTATGACCCAGGGTCAAAAGGGAACCGCTAATGGAGGTGTATGCCATTACCGAGGAAGTGGATTCAGACAACTGAGCTGTCCATTCCTAGTCTACGGCTAACACACGGGTGCTAAGCATTTTAGTCCCTAAAGTCCTAAAATGGTAAATGTCCGGCATATGATACTACGGTATGCCAGGGACTGGCTTTTTGTAGTATGCAGCATCAGACTTTTCATTTTGGTACTGAGAAAAGTAGCATTATCTAAGACAAGCGACAGCTACGACAGACAGCTATGACAAACTTTGCCTTCCGTATTGCTGCAGCAGCAGCAACCAAGCCCAGGGAGACACACACTAGAGTCAGAACCCCAAAAACGAGAAGCACGCTGGTTAAGAAGAAGCACAGCAGACCCACTGCAACACCAACCCTAAAACAGGCACTGTTACTGGGAAGGAGGGGTTGTTGGGGGGTCGGGGGGGTTCAAGGGTCCGAACCAGGGCCAGAGATCACGAATGGTGCATTCATGTGCATGTGTGAAGTTAGAAGCCAAAATGGGGAAGAAATTAAATCATAATCAACCCAAGAAATCAGTGAGTCTCCAAAATGGGTAGTGTAACGGTAGCCAGCTGTCGTGCTGAATAGTGAGTGAGGGTTTTAGCCTCACATGAAGGAGGTTACCGGTTTGATCCCCAGCTGCAGGGGGACTATACAATGCAGGTTATACTAGTTCAAGTCAGAAAGTAAAATTACCTTTCATATAAGATATAAGATTAATTTTCTATCTGGGGTTTCCTCCAGATAGGAACCCCCTGCTAAAAACATGCAACAAAAAGAAAAGAAAAAAAAAAAAAAAACTTTTTGTGGGCAGGTTTTGCAAATGAAATATTTTAATACTGACAACCCCAGTTAATTGCATACCCATTGCGATTATCTGATTTCCCACATGCAAGTGAACACACCATGAACCAGGAAGTAAAGCAGGGGGGAACTCGGAGGAGCACACTGCACATGTGAACCATACAATACCTGACTGATTTGTGACTCCTACAATACACATACAGCAACATGAGAGAACACATGGAGGAGTACGTTAACACAACACAAAGGCTGGATTTACACAGGAACAGAAAGGGAAAATGTCATTTCTTACACTACACACTAGAGGGCTGCATTGGGAGCCCAACGCAAATCTCGCGGGAGCGGGCAGTATTAACTAGGCGGGCGGTCAAAAAATAAACTGTGGGTCCCCGGCATTTACTACCGAGTGAGTAATCTTCTCTGACATAAATGATCTTTGGCATGTCGATCCAACGGCCACTTGTAGCAGGCAGGCAGGCAGTGAGTCATCATCTCAGACATAAACGATCTTTAGCTCGTCGATCTAATGGCCACTGGCAGCAGGCAAAGAAAAGTAGAGTTAAACGCCGGCACATCGAAAAGTTTTTCCTGAATGTGAAACGAGGGAATAATAAACAGATGGAAACAACAGCTGTTCAGAGAGCCCACACAGAGCCGTTCAACATTTCCAAACCCGGCGGACAGAATGGCCGTGCTGGATAAGAAGATTTGACAGATTTCCAATGGCTTCGGGGATCATTGAAAAACAAGACGAATATAATGTGAACTCACTCTTATAGAAGGGAAATGTAGTTCACAAAGGTGTAACAGTCTAACCGTTGAGCATTGACTAGAATATGAGGGCTGTTCAAGCAGCGTTTAAACAGCACTACATAGGAAAGCATCATGGGATTTTTGAGAGAGCCCAGTTCGATGTAAATCCCGCAAAAACGGCGGCTGGTCAACAAAACACACACATTTGCGGGAGTGGGCGATAAATTGGTCAGGAATCCAACGCGAGCCGGGTTACGAAAACGGTCCCGCGTGCACACAGGGCTCTACTACAGACGACAACAAAAAGTGCAATACCTTTTTGTCACCACTTTGACTAAAAGGTGCACCTCCAGTGACACAAGGTACAATATAGTGTACTTTCCCTAAAACATTATCTTTACTTGTTGGCTAAACATGAACACCTGACGTTTGGTTCCGTTTAGTTTCGGTTCCTATGTAAATCCAGCTAAAGAGATGGGAAAAATAATAATGATCAATTGATAGGCATCACAGTGCCGTTCATTTGAGATGAAAATACATGTATTGATGAATGGATGTTAATTGGTATCCTGTTAGTGAATGAAAGGAGATGATCATTTTCACACTTTCCATTCACACGTGAGAAGAGACGGTACATAATGTAAGAGCATTATGCTTCTGAATGTACATTGATTTTACGGATTAAAAAATAGCACATGTGTATCTTGAGATTATAAAAATATGGATGGGGAGAGATTTACAGGTCATGTTCCTAAAATTCTTTCTTGCGCTCTTAATTTGAAAGTCCTGCCATATGTGGTTTGAGTAACAACTCAGGTCAGGAAGTCAAGGATCTCCCTTTAACCCATTGATACCTGATGCAGCATTTGCGTGTATATCCCTCATTTGTGTGTGTATCCCTTTAAGACCGCGGTTCGCGGTCTTAAAGGGATACACACACAAATGCTGCATCAGGTGTCAATGGGTTAATTACAAGTCAAGTCTGTGGTGGACTGTCTCAGGTTCTGTGTGACATGAATCAATGAAATAAGAAGCAGAGAGGCAGGTTAAGAGGAAGAGTGAGCGTACTTGTCCATCTTCTCGCTGTTCTGCCTCCAGTGGGTCATGTCTTTCCTCCAGCGCAGGTTTTCCTGACTGCCAAACGCACTGCCAGACGGACTCCTCTCTACATGGTGGAGAGAGCATCGTTATCACTGATTTATAAAATGAAGGCGTACAGTGAAGCAGGACTGACGCGAGGGGAAGATCTGTAGGTGTACAGATATAAAAGTGTATAGTTGTACATGTACACATGATTGTGTGTGTGTGTGTGTGTGTGTGTGTGTGTGTGTGTGTGCGCGTGTGTGCGTGTGTGCGCGTGTCCATGTGTATTTGGCACATATGCTTTACATGCACAAAACTGCCCCCTATCTGTCATCAGCTGCTTCACACAATCTCCTGCTTGACCCAATATTTCTTCTTCCAGCTTGGTCTTTGTATGTACGGTACTCAGTGATACCCCTACCATTCCACAGGCCTGGCGGGCCCACCAGGCCAACACCAGGCCAGATTTTCTTTTGCAAAAAAAAATATATATATATATAAAAAAAAAATATATATATATATAGATATATATATATATACATGTGTCGTTGCCTGGGAAACGCACATCTTATACTACAACTGTTCGCATCGCATCCCATAATAGTATGATGATACTTGAACAGGTTAGGTAAAAGTTGTGCGTCGCCAGCGAGGGGCCCCGCCGTTGCGGTCGGGGTACGTTTCTAAATCCCTCCAGGAGTGAAAATCTTTCTAGGGGAAACACTGGTACTTCTGCGTGCACGCACGCGCATATCCTGTGAACGCTGCACGTGCATAAATATGCATCCACCATCCCCACCCACCTAGCTGTCCTCCGCGGCTGCGTCGCACCATCTCCTGCCTGGCCCCGATGCTGCCCAGTATGGCCTCCTCCAGCTTGGCCTTCATGTCTTTGGACTTCTTGAAGGTCAGGCTGTTCATGCGCTCAAAAGCCTTCTTCCCCTGCATGGTGAACACAACATGGGCCTTGTTTCCAACAGGCGGACGGATGAGCGGGCGGACAGAGAACAGAAGCACGAGGGGTTATTGGCAGCACTGCACTCAGCAAGCAAAGCAGGTTAGCAGCAGCAAGGCCGTGATGCAACAAGCATAGAACAGGCATAGGAGACACAGAGATCATATGGAACAGATGGCAGAGTACACAGCACAGAATATCTTGCAACACACAGAAATAAATCGATTAAGATCAATCACAGAAAGCAGAAAATGTAGTTCATAGTCGTCTCTTTAAATAATTTCACCAGCACATTCCATAGGCAAGGAAAGTGTATAGCAAAGAAGCAAACGTTCGTGCAGTTCGATAGATTAAAGTAGGCCATCAATCACCCAAGGTGTCGTCATCCCAGACGATGTAGTAAAAAAAAAACTTACTTGAGTACTTGTGAAGATATTATCATTCCAGCTGAGTCATTATTAGTAGAGTGTTCATTGTTGCAAAACCCAAATATGAAAACCCAGACTGCAAAGTGTCATTCATTAAGGTTTGTATGAATTATTTTCTGATTATAATTTCGTATGTGTTGTCTCCATTTCTAGAGGCCACAGGCAATTATATATTGACAATCTGAAATTTCAATCAATCAATCTATATATCGATGAGTTTGGTAGTGGTAGCACACAAGAAGGATCGAAGGACTCCAGTAGAAATAAGCAGGCTTTACTGGGACATCCTTGGATCATTTTGCGTTGATTTATAAAATGTGTACAATTTTAAAATGTTACTATTATTATTGTAATCTGTAATGTAATGTCAACTAAAAGTTGGGCATGTACATACTCCATGCTGCATCCTTCCGTACGACACGTACGCAGCCAATCCGTTGAGACCACGTGTTCACTGTCGACGTTACCTTGTACTCGAAGCAGGACACGCAGAGGTAGAGGAGGTCCAGCAGGCGGTTGAGCTGCGACACCGACAGGTCCGTGAACCACTTCTGGAGCACCATCTCGTCGGCGTTCTTCAGCACCCACAGCAGGCAGATCAGCAGGCTGCGGCTCGACTCGGCCGTGAAGCTGCCGTGCTGACGGGTCGCCTGGAGAGGAGGATCCGGAGCAGGAGGCGAGAGGGGGAGAGGGGGACCCGGAGCAGGAGGACCCGGAGCAGGAGGCGAGAGGGGGAGAGGAGGACCCGGAGCAGGAGGCCGAGAGCGGGAGAGGAGAAGAAGGGAGGAAAAGGGAAAGAAGAAAAGAGACGGTCAGAAAGGTTCCGTTTCATTTGGGGTTTTGTGAGAGTATAGTGCACACATGGGCAAAATACGGCCCGCGGGCCCGTGATGGAATTGCCAATTTTTTTTTTCTTTTTTTACACACACAGTGCACCTGAACGCAACATGCAAGATACCCGCTGAATAAGTGTCCAAATGTTCATGTCATATTCTGGCCAATACTCCACTTCTGTTATAGCATTTCAGTCTGGAATATGGAATATCTTTCAATAATCTCTATGAGTAACAGGCTACATTGAAGTAGAAATTTAAATAACTCAAATAACTCATTGGTTTTGGATTTATTTAGCTTCAAGAGTGCATTTTTGTTCTTGTGTGACCCTCAACACAGGCTTTGATCATCCCGGGCCACTTACTGATACTTATGCTTAAATTAACCCACTCATATTCTGATTTATTTCAAGAAAAACATTTCAGCTAGTGGAAATTCTAATTGGCTGGTAACTTTAAAATCTAGCAGCCATATTGGCAGGTGGTCAAAAAAGTTAATTTCAAGCCCTGAGAGCAGGTGGTGACATAGGAGTGAGTGAGAAAAGGATCCAATATTGGTGGTTAAGACTGAATAATGACATCACAACTGTTAATTTAAAATGAGTTATTCCTTTAAACCTGGCTTCAAATGCACCAAATTTTTTGCGCTGGCGCCGTTCGGCCCTCAGCAAAACCTGGTAACGAGGACATTTTTTGTGGTCCTCTCTATCATCAAAGTTGCCCATCCATGGGTTACGGCATGACAATATTTGTTCGGCCCCCGGCAACAATCTGGGTTTTTCATGTGGCCCCCCATGAAAAATAATTGCCCACCCCTGGTATAGTGGCACAGTAGTGGGGTGTTAGGGCATTCTCAACTATTCCCAAAAAGCAGTCGACTAGTCACAGTAGATAGATTATTTTTCTCGCCCAATAAAAATGATCACTTCTCATCAAAATGGTCTTAAAAAAACAGCCAGTAAAGGGTTAACTGATGTAGGCGGGACCAACCTGGGGACACGTGAAATAGCAGAGTCCTGATTGGCTCTCAGGCCGCTAAACTCCAGCAACTTGTCTGAGCTGGAGATACCGACTGTTTGACTGCAGTAACGTAGATAGGAGTCTTTCCTTCTCTACTACAGTAAATACCTTCAATTCTGTTTATTTAACATAATGTAGAAAATGAACGTTCAAACAAATCTATGTTCAATTTATGTATTTATTGTCCTAAAAAGCACAGATGCAACGATTAGTTGACTATGATGTACAGTGTCGTCGACTAGTCTGCGAAACCCCTAGTGGGGCCTGCACAATTAATCATAGGTAATCTACATCACAACTTTCAGTTAACCCATTGATACCTGATGCAGCATTTGCGTGTGTATCCCTTTAAGACCGCGAACCGCGTTAACGCGGTTCGCGGTCTTAAAGGGATACACACACAAATGAGGGGATATACATGCAAATGCTGCATCAGGTATCAATGGGTTAATGGCATCTTCTCCATCACAGCTGAAGTGAAGATGGAGAAGTAGGCAAGGAGAAACCTTACATAGAGCAAAGTGGGGAACAGCGCACGGCTACCTGCGGGTTGAGCAGGAAGCTGCTGGGTCGGGACATTGGGGAGGAGGTGGAGGAGGTGCCTGCTATCGCCATGGCGACAGTCTGGCTGATGATGCTGTTGCCATCGCCCTCTGCCTCTTCCCCCCCGCCGCCGCCCGGCCCGGCCCCCTGGGCCCCGCCCGGCCGCCCCCACTGGTTATGAGATTCTGTTGGCAGGAGACGAGACAGAGGGGTCAGAGATTGAGGGTATTATAGTTCAGACTCTGGTACATTATGTTAGGGTGCCACCACAACCTTTCAAATGATTACCTTTTGGGGTTTCAAAGGACAGGCTATTGAAGGTTACAATCTAATATTACAGCTGCAGTCATTTAAATAGCTCAAGGTGTTTGGCATTTTGCCGCGTTATGCCTCATTCAGCCTCACGGAGCAGTAGAGGGCTCATCCACTCTCCCCGACTGCTGCTCTGTGCCAGTGCTGCATGCTTCACTCAGCTTTTTGTGTGTGGCAGAAGCGTGATTTCTAACCCCACATAGGATAAGCAATAACCACGCCCTGTGGCGCCGGGATTGGCCAGGAGCAGCACTGGAGGGCACGCAGCCCAGCGATTTCATGAACCAACTGAATAGCTCTTGAGAACGGACAGCGATATTGAGAGCGGACATTGAAATGAATTATGGTCACCTACCTTCCTTAGCATAGTAATAATAATAATAAGCATAATAATTGTAATCTACACAATGTACACAATCTACAAAAACATGCAATAATATAAACGTGTTGTGTTCACGTTCATAGCTCATATAATATAATGTATCATATCGTTAATTTCAAGCTCAATTCTTACCCAGAGAAAAGGTAGCCTACAGCACTGAAAATGTAACAAGCAATAGTTTTTTAAACATCTTTATTTTAAAAGATGAAAAACCCCACTGCTGGTGCTTTAGTCCCAAGCTTCAATGCTCCTGGCCAATCCCAGCGCCACAGGGCATGGTTATTGCTTATCCTATGTGGGGTTAGAAATCACGCGTGGCAGAAACAGACAGGCAAGTATGTATATATTATATAATAATATATAATGTATATATATGTAGTGTAACTAACTAATGTATATAAGTATGTATATCCAGAGACTGCTTCACACACACACTGATGCATATAATGCATCATTTATTCAGCCCAGCCTGGCACTGTTCAGTTCACTCAAATTCATCCTTTAAAGAAATATGGCGACATCAAAATACTTCAATAAGTATTCTTAATTCTATGCGCTGACGTCCATATTAGGCCAGTTCAAAGTGTTGGCGTCTAAATAAATTGGTCTGTACCTGTGAAGTCATGGAGCTGTGGCAGTGTTTCCATGACGATGCCAATGAGTGGCAGGTAGAGTATGGCGACCCGGGCCTTGACCTCAACGTCGGCGTAGCGCGGGTCAGAGTCATGGCTGGACAGGAGGTTATGGACCACACTCACCACCTTCTTGTGCAAGCCAAACATCCTAGAGGAGAAAAGCCAGGGAAATGATCACTGTTTTTGTCCTCTATTACTGGGTACAAGTCCTGCTCTCTCTTTCTCTCTCTCACACACACACACACACACACACACACACACACACACACACACACACACACACACACACACACACACACACAACTCAACCTATTCGTCCTAATTCTAACCCATAAACTCATCCTCACAGGTATAGAAATACAAGTGTTGGGCCACAGAATACAAACCCCTCGTTGTCCGGGTCCAGTATTACAGACAGCTGGGACAAGACCAGTCCAGCCAGAAAGTGTTGCTCTCTGAAGGGGACAGACAGCTCAAACATGTTGGCGATCTTCTGGTCCTGGACATGGGTGGAGAAACCGGAGCTCTGTGGGGGAGCAGAGAGAGCAACATATACAGTACTGTATTCACCTTATGTAGCCACGCCCATTTGACCCGGTTGTGTGGCCGTATCAAAACCTCCGGCTAAAAAATAATAATAAAATAAAATAAAAAATGGCTGCGCTGCTCCAATATCATCTAACTCTGAATTAACTATTAATTTAGCCAATTGTATGTAACATACCAAATAAAAGCAAACGGCAATGTCTAAGAATGCAACGCCATGTAACTGGTTCGTTAAGTCTCGCATTCCAGGGAATTACGTTAACGTCTGCGGGTCTTATAGACGTAAGTGGCTCGTGCTGCCTCGGAGGAGAGAAAACTATCTGAAGCTTTCTTTGTTGGAGTCCAGGTATGTTTTACAAGAAAGTGCTCGTCATTGTCGACGATAACGTTATCTGACCTGGCTAACGGTGGATACTCCGCTTGCTTGCTGTGTACCGGCTCAAAGTAGTAGGCTACGTTCTTTATTTTACCCCTTCACTGTCCGCTCCAAAAACAACTCTCTTATTTTGCGCAGTGACCGCCGGAAGTGTTAAAAGGACCCGGAAGAATTTGGCCCACTGTAAGGTCTGAACATAAGGTGAATAAAGACAAAAAGAGTCAGATTATGCATAGCTTTTCTATCAGATACTTTTTTTTTTTTTTTTTAAAGAAATATTTGTCTTCTCCCATTTTCACCCATTCTGCACTCTATTATTATCTCACTACAAAATGCCAGCTGGATGTGGCTTCTAGTAGCTGCAACAACAACAATCATAAGTTTGCTCTCACCGGAATAATGTCCTGTAATACACTGTAACAGAGTCCGGAGAAATGCATTATGGCACGCACTGTAGTTTGGAGTGTATGATGTCGTGTGTGTGTGTGTGTGTGTGTGCAGAGTGTATGATGTCATGTGTGTGTGCAGAGTGTATGATGTGTGTGTGTGTGCAGAGTGTATGATGTTGTGTGTGTGTGCAGAGTGTATGATGTCATGTGTGTGTGCAGAGTGTATGATGTCATGTGTGTGTGTGCAGAGTGTATGATGTTGTGTGTGTGTGCAGAGTGTATGATGTCATGTGTGTGTGCAGAGTGTATGATGTCATGTGTGTGTGCAGAGTGTATGATGTCATGTGTGTGTGTGCAGAGTGTATGATGTCGTGTGTGTGCAGGCAGTGTGAGACTACATCGCAGGTTGAGTTTGCTTGAATGTGTGTGTGTGTGTGTGTGTGTCAGACAGTTTCCCTCCTGCTCCGCCCGTCTGACCTGTGACGTAGCGGAGGAGACGGAGGGCGAGGGCGAGGCAGGCGGGGTGAGCAGGCTGCAGGGCAGGTTGAGCGTGACGTAGTGCTCGTGGCTGCAGACGATTCTCAGGAAGTCCAGCCTCAAAGACTCCAGCGTGGGGTTCTGCAGAGCGTAAAGCTTGGTGGACACCTGGAGAGAGAGGAAAGGGAGCACATTACATCTGCAGAGCGTAAAGCTTGGTGGACACCTGGAGAGAGAGGAACATTACCACACATACATCTCAAAGAATGCTTCCAAAACACTGTAGACGACTACGAAGGGATTCATGACAAATTAACCCGTTGATACCTGATGCAGCATTTGTGTGTGTATCCCTTTAAGACCGCGAACCGCGCAGGGGGGTACGGTGGTGCAGTGGTAAGCGCTGTCGCCTCACAGCTCGAAGGTCCTGGGTTCGATTCCCACCTGGGACGCTGTGAACGCTGAGGGAATGCTTGCCCGTCCGCATGTCCTCGAGTGCCCACCGCCCGGGTGGGGTCGTCTAAAGGGCCTTTCTGTGTGGAGTTTGCATGTTCTCCCCGTGCCTCCCGGGGATTTCCTTCATATAGGAACCCCCTTCACCAAAAACATGCAACATCCTGGTTGCTAATGTGGTTCCTCCCCAGATCGGCAGAGGGGGGAGTAGCAACCGGGATAAATAAAATAATTAGCACTAATGGGGGATAAAAATGGGACAAAAAATCGGGGACCGCGAACCGCGTTAAAGGGATACACACACAAATGAGGGATATACATGCAAATGCTGCATCAGGTATCAATGGGTTAAGGGAATAAGGCGTTTACCTGTTTCCAGTATGTCTTGATTAGTGTGAAGACGAAGCCTCGGTCCATGACTGACAGCAAGTCGTTAAGGAAGAAGGCCAGACTAGTGTTGAGTCTCTCCACCAGCTCCAGGTCCTGATTGGACACAAGACCAACAAATATTTGGATGAAAACAGTCATCTGATGCAATGGATACGTGAAACAAGCCGCAAAATACATTTTGGTATAATCGTGTGAAGTGATCCATTTACAAAATTCCATGATATTCCAGAAATGCCATGATGCACAGGAACTCTGTAATATACCATCATGGGACACAAGATTGGCTCATTAGTTACCTTCTGGACGCGAGAGACGATGTCACCGGCGATGGTGCTGACCAGGGCGGTGATGTCGTCCATGAAGCGCTCGGGGAAGCGGTTCTTCCTGGGTGACTCCAGCCGGTCGGTGAAGTACAGGTGGTGGATAACGCTCTTCACCTGAGGTCAAGGTGATTATCAGCAAGATGCACGGGACATTTCCAAGCGACAAACAGGGCATTACAGCGCAATTTAGCAATACTAGAGAATGTGCATGCAGGAGGGTTGAGATTTCTCCAAAAGGGAGAAATAAACCAGGTAAGGAACTCATTTTGGACACAGTTGACAACAACACATTATACTTTGGTATAATTGAACAAATGTTAGCCAAGGTGGAGATGACAGATGACTGGTAGCCTCTATCTCACGCCAGTGGTGTTGTTAATTACAGTGTTACTCTAAATTAAGACCACATGTCCTATAAATACCGCTGCTTCCCGCCACACACAGGATGTTGCCTCTTGTCCACCCTCCCCTACCTGGCATCAGTCAATTTGTTTGTTTTCTCTTTGTTTACTGAAGAATTTAAACATGTCGGAGGTGAGTTTGCAATATGACTTTCGCTCATTACACCATTTGCCATTGAGAGGAACCCTGAAAGCACCTGTTGATGTTCAAATGCTACCTTAAAGTCCCTGGAAACCAGAAATATTTTTTTATTATTTAGCATTTTGAGTTCATCACATCACAGGAACCTATGTTAATAAGCCACCAGCCAAATTTGAACGATGATGAACGTCGCAAAGTATATAAATTTAGGTTTGACAGTCATGGCAAAAGTCATGAGAATCAATTAGATTTTAGAGTAGGGGTGGGAATCGTGGAGTAACTCACGATACGATATGGTCACGATACTTGGCCCTCGATAACGATATTATCACGATACAGCGATTCTGCGATAATCGATATATTGGAAGAAATTTAACCTACGATACATCACGATATCTGTGTAACTGAAGATAAAAAAATACCCCTAAAAGGCAAGAAGCAGGTATTATGTATTTATTAGCAGAATTGACATGAACTCTCTCAGAGTTCACTCACTCACTCATACCATTTTCGATACCACGGAGGAAAAGTTACACATTAAGTCTTTTTATTATTATTATTAAAACAAGAAAACCTATATAACCTACCTACCTATATAATTTCTAAAAGTAGATATTAATGATCAAACATTTCCATTCATGTAGCCTACAGTATTTATGTTTTTGTTTCAACTACAAACATAAATAAACGTCAACTTGAAACTATGTTTGAACTACCACACACAGCATAATATTTTAGCCTGTTTATTTAAAAAAAAAGATATATATATATTTTTTAAAATAAACATATCGATACTTGGTGCCAGTGTATCGATAACGTATCGCAAGTGGAAATATCGCGATACCGTGAGTATCGATATTTTGTCCCACCCCTATTTTAGAGTGTATTTTCTCCCGCGGACTGTGCGGGTGTGTCCCGTCTGCAGCAAGTCTCTCTCTCTCGGAGGAGGAGACCTGCTGGAGGAGACCTGCTCGGAGGAGACCTCTCTCTCCGTTAACGGAGAGAGGAGGAGAGAGAGAGAGAAGGAAAGAGAGATGGAGAGTGTGTGTGTGTGTGTGTGTTCGCGCGTTGCTCGGCGCATAGCCTACTGACAGAGAGGAAGAGATCTCTGCCGCTGCGAGTGCACAGCGCTACTGTGTGTGTGTCAGTGTGTGTGCGCGCGTGCGTGCATGCGTGTGATTCGATTAAATCTTATGACGTGATAAGATCATGCATTTTAGCACCGCGCGCACCGCTCTCTTCAATGAGGAAATGGAAATCCAGACCTTGTAGAAAAGTGGCGATTTTTGGGGCTTTGGGTTGAAAGTAATGTCAACTAAATTTCTGAGGCACACAATTACTCACATAAGACCCTCAATTTAATAGTTAGAAGGTTTTTGTGGGTTTTGGTTTCCAGGGACTTTAACCTTAATGTATTATAAACACATACACAAAACAAGATACTCTTAATTTTCAAACATAGATAATGCAACTTAAAATACAACCGAAGCTAATATACTACTAACGTGTGTTAAATATAATGTCTGTGAATACACAGTACATTCTTATACTGTAGGATGCCCATCTAGACTGCCTAAAATGATTGCTCATACTGTATGTGTTGAGAAATGTGATTTTGTTTCCTACCATGAGTTCAAAGAAAAACCAGGCCTGTTGCAAGGCTCCCTCCCTGACGCTCCCACTGCTCACCACCCACTGGAGGGCCAACTCCTCATGGAAGAGCTGGAGAACAAGAGTACACAGGGAGAGGGACAAGGAGAGGGAGTGATAGAGAGAGAGAGAGAGAGAGAGAGAGAGAGAGGGACAAGGAGAGGGAGTGATAGAGAGAGAGAGGGGGAGACAAAAGCAATAGAGCCAGAGAGAGAGAGAGAACGTGAGGCACCAGGGTATAGGTATCACTGTCTAATTCTCTCTCTATATTCTATTCTCAAAAGATTGTGCAGTGTATTTCCTTTACAAAATTAACTGGCTCTATAGCAGTATGTTGGCAAATCTATAACATGTCAAATCAGATAATCACTTACTGAATAAAAGTAACTTGGGTGGCAGGTAGGGATGGGATGATATATATTGAAATACAGTACATCACAACACAAAAAAATTGAAAATATGTGTCATGGAGCAGAACAAGGAATCAGACAATTTGATTCCACTGTAATAATCACAATTGGGGTAGTTTGCTAATCACAGTTTCACAAGCTCTCGATCCAAATTACAGTATAATATTATTTGCATTTTGTATGAATGACAGTTTTATATTGGTGTTTACTTTCAGGCAAGCCAATGCCATTGCTAGAAAGATTTGTGGCTCAGAATTCAACATAATTCTGCACAGTCAAACTTTGTCGTCTTTGAACTTGAATTCACTTTCATTTATGACATTGGTATCGTGTTGTGAGAGATATTAAGCATATCATCCAATCCCTAGCAGCGGTTATCAATTTCGGAACCCCTGATTCTTTACAATGATAATATTAAAATGTCATCTCTCCGCTAAATGAAACATGAACAATAACAATACAGTCCAGCAGAGCTCCTGTGCATCCCAACACTGAAAAGGCTGTCTTGATTCAAGATAAAGTGAGGCTCAAAACACACAAAAAAAGAGTGTTACAGTGAGGGTTTCAAGAAAAATAATAATTCACATCCAAAATCATCTCATTCCTGTGCAACACTCATATCACTTTAAAGAAACGAAGAAAAGCTGCATGCTGCTTATCTCCCTAATGTAGCATCATGACCACGTGGCTGAAACGTGTTGGTGAGAATGTAAGTGACTTTTTACTTGCATGGAGAGAAGAGAGGCTTCTCTTTTATTTCTTTGAAGTTTTATGGATTAATAACTTGCATCTTTTTTTGAGGTTCTTTGTGAGTAACCGACAGCCAACATTCAAATAAAATAAAATAAAATAAAATAAAATAAAATAAAATCAAATAAAATAAAATAAAATAAAATCAAATAAAATAAAATAAAATAAAATCAACTCCTTCGCACATTCAGAACAAGAGGCAGAACAGAACAGTGACATTCAGCATCCAACAACAAGACTCCACCACCAAACACGACATCGACCAGTCGAGAGGCACACATCCACAGACAGACAGACAGGCGAGGAGGCGAGTGAGGGGAGGAGGAGGAGGGGGGCGGGGGCGGGGTTGGCTCCTCCCCCTGTGCAAGTGGCTCTACCTTTTTGGTGGGCAACCGTCCTGTTAAAGTTTGCAAGAAACTGGCGCTCTCAGTGTGCGAAGACATGCGATTGCCACAGCGCTCCATGGCCTATGGGTGGGATGAATGGAACGTGACAACAAGGTTAGTGGAGGAGCAACCGGAGCCTGGGGTTGCACCTTTCTCCTCAGCACACGTGGAGATGTGTCTGCTGGGTGTCACACACACACACACACACGCACGCACGCACGCACGCACGCACACACACACACACACACACACACACACACACACACACACACACACACACACACACACACACACACACGTACGCGCACACACTACACACACTTTCGCGGTCTCTTGCACGCATTTATCAAACATGAAGACACAAAACAATTAGAGACAGGACACGACCACAACTTAGAGTTGTAGCCATTATTCTAAAACATCCCCAACTGTGATCCCCAAATGAGTTCAACCCCAAAGTCTAAGAGGTGGGATGCAAAATGGCTGCAACCAGGCACTGTGCCATTGAGTGAACGCATAGCCGATTTAAATTCCGTTAATTGATGTCACAGCCGTTAGTTAACGATGTGCACCATGTCAAATCCCTAGTCTTCTACAAAGTCCCCTCCTACGCTGAATGTTGACAGCAGCACATGCTCTGTCAGTGTAGGATCATCTATTTTAACACAGAGATCTTACCTGTGGTAAAATAGCTGTGATTATCTGATGATAAATAAAAATGATGGATTCATTGAGTTGTTTTCGTCTTGGATTTTGACGATTCACAATGCATCATCATCGACTAACATACGCTTATGTCATGTTAGCTTAAAATGACAGAAGACATCACGTGAAGATGGAAACTGAAGCAGACGGACAAAAAATACACACATGCACGCACGCGCACACACACACGCACGCACACACACACACGCACACGCACGCACACACACACACACACACACACACACACACACACACACACACACACACACACGCGCGCACACACACACACACACACACACAGCTCCAGCCACACAGTGAATGTTGTGACACTAGTAGAAATGCATGCAGGGATGTTAGGTGACAGTGGAGACAGTGAGCAAAGAGCAATGCATTAGAAGCAGAGGCGGAAAGGAAATCGGATGAAATAAAATCAATGCACAACATTCTGCACTGGGTAGTATTACTGGGTATTACTGAGTATTTCTAACACTACTCTTTTTCTCGAATACTCCAACAATACTCTTTGTGAAATACACAAAAATGAAAATAAGAAGGATGAGGACTTGGCTACGGTCGATCACTGTAAAAACCTACAATGGCAGGCAAGTCTGCTATGGAAAGGGAGGCGAACAATATGATGTGTTTGAGAAGTTGTGGCCATGGATGCCTGGCTGCTATGCATTCAAAATTGGCACTACACTATTTGGATCCAGACTATATGTTTTCATCCAAGCAGCACTGTGAGAGAAAGAGGTGTTGGACGTACTGTAATTTGCTACTGTTGTGTCTAGCTAGAATTAGCTAGACATATTCTCTGTGAAGCCCTCTGGGACATGCTTGTGAATTAGGGCTATAGAAATAAACTTGACTTGTACTACACAGGGATGACTGAGACCTTTAGTGTTGACTAAAGATGGCGGCTGGAGGCGGGTCATGGAGGTGGCTGTGACTGACATGTGAGGGATCATGGAGGGGTTGTGGGTAAGGGTTGAACAGAATACTGTCATACTTTGATGTTTTGCTCTGGTTTTGCCTTTGTGGTACACCAGCCACGTTCTACCTGCTTCAGTGATCTTTGTGGTACACCAGCCACGTTCTACCTGCTTCAGTGACCTTTGTGGTACACCAGCCACGTTCTACCTGCTTCAGTGATCTTTGTGGTACACCAGCCACGTTCTACCTGCTTCAGTGACCTTTGTGGTACACCAGCCACGTTCTACCTGCTTCAGTGATCTTTGTGGTACACCAGCCATGTTCTACCTGCTTCAGTGACCTTTGTGGTACACCAGCCACGTTCTACCTGCTTCAGTGACCTTTGTGGTACACCAGCCACGTTCTACCTGCTTCAGTGATCTTTGTGGTACACCAGCCATGTTCTACCTGCTTCAGTGACCTTTGTGGTACACCAGCCACGTTCTACCTGCTTCAGTGACCTTTGTGGTACACCAGCCACGTTCTACCTGCTTCAGTGATCTTTGTGGTACACCAGCCACGTTCTACCTGCTTCAGTGACCTTTGTGGTACACCAGCCACGTTCTACCTGCTTCAGTGACCTTTGTGGTACACCAGCCACGTTCTACCTGCTTCAGTGACCTTTGTGGTACACCAGCCATGTTCTACCTGCTTCAGTGACCTTTGTGGTACACCAGCCACGTTCTACCTGCTTCAGTGATCTTTGTGGTTACACCAGCCACGTTCTACCTGCTTCAGTGACCTTTGTGGTTACACCAGCCACGTTCTACCTGCTTCAGTGATCTTTGTGGTACACCAGCCACGTTCTACCTGCTTCAGTGATCTTTGTGGTTACACCAGCCACGTTCTACCTGCTTCAGTGATCTTTGTGGTACACCAGCCACGTTCTACCTGCTTCAGTGACCTTTGTGGTACACCAGCCACATTCTACCTGCTTCAGTGATCTTTGTGGTTACACCAGCCACGTTCTACCTGCTTCAGTGACCTTTGTGGTACACCAGCCACGTTCTACCTGCTTCAGTGATCTTTGTGGTTACACCAGCCACGTTCTACCTGCTTCAGTGATCTGTGTGGTACACCAGCCACGTTCTACCTGCTTCAGTGACCTTTGTGGTACACCAGCCACGTTCTACCTGCTTCAGTGATCTTTGTGGTACACCAGCCATGTTCTACCTGCTTCAGTGACCTTTGTGGTACACCAGCCACGTTCTACCTGCTTCAGTGACCTTTGTGGTACACCAGCCACGTTCTACCTGCTTCAGTGACCTGTGTGGTACACCAGCCATGTTCTACCTGCTTCAGTGATCTGTGTGGTACACCAGCCATGTTCTACCTGCTTCAGTGATCTGTGTGGTACACCAGCCACGTTCTACCTGCTTCAGTGATCTTTGTGGTACACCAGCCATGTTCTACCTGCTTCAGTGATCTGTGTGGTACACCAGCCATGTTCTACCTGCTTCAGTGATCTGTGTGGTACACCAGCCATGTTCTACCTGCTTCAGTGATCTGTGTGGTACACCAGCCACGTTCTACCTGCTTCAGTGACCTTTGTGGTACACCAGCCACGTTCTACATCCTAGTTCCTCGTTGCGCGGCTCGCGAGACGATGGCGTCTCTAGACACTTTAATTGGCGGCTCGC
>NC_139632.1:41210306-41234156 GCF_964638095.1 Poromitra crassiceps
CAGCAGCCTCAATAGATCAGACAAGCAATGCAGCCACCAGTCAGAATGAGGCTGGTCTCTATCACTACTGGATTGAACACCTTCTGGTGGACTGAGCAGTCCATTGCCCTTTACGATAGTGATGCATGAAGAGAATGGTGATGTAGTGGCAAGTGAACGAGATTTAACCACTAGGCCTCACTGCTTTTTGGCAACAGCCTTGTTAGGCCTTTTCCTCTTCCTCCTGAAAGGTGATCAGCCCTTATAAAGCCGTCGGTGTGCATTGATGCTATCAACCGTATACTCGTCTGCCTCCCCGCCCACCACACGCACGCTTACACACACACACACACACACACACACACACACACACACACACACACACACTCGCGCGGACCCACCACCAGACTAAAGGGCAGTTTAGAGTACAGCAATTTATGATCGCCCGACGAGCATCGCTGAACGTCACATTCCCTTCCATTATCGCTGGACGCTGATTTTGGAGGCTGTCGCTCATAAAAAGTATAAATACTAGGCGATAGGAGAACGCATCGCAGAGGAGCAGCTTCATTTCATTTGCCTCATTTTCATTTAGGTAGAAAAACAAGAGCTAGCAGCACTTTCTTCAGCCAGCGATCCAAATGAAGTCTTGGCGATGGGCGCAGCGATCATCGCAAAGATGCCATATCGCCCGCCGCTGGAAGTATAAACATTACCACCAACGATGGAATATGATCATGGTTGGTCGCAACCACTATAAATCGCTGATTCGCTGTACTATAAACTGCTCTTTTCTTAAAGACCCACTAAAGTCAAAAATCGCATGTGTGTGCAGAGTTTGACACTATAAAGCTGTTTCCACAATCGTCTGCTGAAAGTGGAAACTTCTCTGAGCTCACTGAAAAGGCCGTTTTCAACAAGCATGATTTGTGACATCACGAATCCTGGAGCCAATCCCTGTCCAGTATTCAGCATTTAAAGCCCCAACACATTCTCACTCCCAACTCGTCATATACCGCAGATCGGTCGGGAACCCTTGTCGTCACTTTATCACGAGTGTGAATGTGTTGAAAGCCTGTGGTGTATGCGATGTGATTGGCTAGTTATGTTCTCGATAACCCTGATTGGTTGCTTTGGATTTTTTGTTTAGTTTATTTAGTTTATTATAAGGATCCCCATTAGTCTACACCAAAGTGAAAGACTCCTCTTCCTGGGGTCCAAGCACATTAACTTAAAACATTGGAGCACTTACAACAATGGAAACAAAGAAAAAAAACGTACTTGACATTATTGCATTCTCAATATATGCAAAAATCACAACACAAATGGCTCCAACCACAAAACCGAAGTCTTACTTAATACATCAGTAACAGAATGCTTGCAAAATCACAGCAAAAATAGGCTCCAACCACAGTAGTGAGGCAGTAGGAGGGGGTGTCATTTTAAGGATTTTACAATATACAGTATTTTAATCTTTTTTTGTGGGGGGAAACCATCAGACACAACTTGTTATTCGAAGCAGAGTATTTTATATACATATTGAAACATGACTTTAGGAGCTCTTTAATATTCCTTCCTTGACCTCTGACCCCCGGGGCCCAACCCCATTTTACTGTGGCGCTCGTTAAACATGGCTGACTTCCTCCTCGGGGACTCTCATGGGAGGAGGACCAAGACCACATCCTGTGTCTGGTCTGTGCGTTCGGCTCATTTGTTCGTCTCCAAAGCCACCATGACCCCATCTGTCTGAATCAATACACTAATGGAGTTGCATGTTGTTATCCTTGTTGGTATGCGCCTCATTTGCATGGTACACAATGCGGGCTATGGGCATAATTGTGACTGATGGGGTAATTTCTCCAGCAGACATCTTAGCAGCAGCTAATTAGCTTAATACAAAGACAAAAAGTATCGGTGGAAGCAAAATAATAAAGCTACATCCTGTTGTATCCTGGTTTGTGTTTCTCTCCTACTGGTTCCACAACAGATACGGAACTTTAGCAGTAACGTTACGTTATTTAGCGGCTCCTTTTCACACCAGCCTTGTGCCGTTACATTGGCAGAACAGGCTGCAGGTGTAAAATGCCACGTGGACAGGGTGACCAAAGAGTGTTCAGAAACCACCAAAACGCACACAAAACCGCCCGAGACAATGCAGGTCTATGGAAACAAGTGTGACTCTGTAAAGTGTAAACGCACCCAAGCCGATTTATTTCCCGCACACAATGCAAACCCCAAACAGCCCAATTGGCGGGAAAACCGCCCAAATCTGGCAACGCTGTAGAAGCAGGTAGAGGCTGCCAATCGTCCCGGCGACGGTTTCGTTTGTTTCCGGTAATTTACGCTAAATGTCTCAAAATAAATGTGCTAATGAAAAGCATTTCACTGGGCTTCGGTACATCACGTTCAAACTTGGATCAGACATCAGACTGGAAAGCTGCCTCTGCAGATTGGGCGACTCTTAATGGATGTGTTTTTTTAATCTAGCCGTTTCAAACAGGTAGTAGGCCTGCACGATATGAGGAAAATCTGCGATGTGCGATAACATTGCTCAATATAGC
This sequence comes from Poromitra crassiceps, assembly GCF_964638095.1. Lineage (NCBI taxonomy): Eukaryota > Metazoa > Chordata > Actinopteri > Beryciformes > Melamphaidae > Poromitra > Poromitra crassiceps. The sequence goes on from NC_139632.1 coordinate 41,212,847, forward strand.
GATGACGATACGACTTACGATAAATAAACAAATATTAAAGTATGCATATTAGCTATACAGTTCCTATGTCTTTCTGCTTTAATAATGCTAACATAGATCCCAAACATAGCCTATGCCCACTGAATAAAGAAATGAAATACACACTGACTCTAGCTGAAACTACACACAGCGTGTTTGGGCTTTGGCAGAGGGGCGGGGCACACTGTTGCAAGGGAAACGGTGTAGGCTGGATTTACAACACAAGACAAAATGATCAGATGCTGAGTGGGAATGCATGACGCATGTAAATAAAACCACTTTTGTTATTCATTGCGTTTCAGGCAGTCTTTGCGATGTGTTTATTGCGCATGTTCATATTGCGATGACGATGACAATAGGATTAATTGTGCAGCCCTAACAGGTAGATTGATTTCAGAGCTGTGTAGAGTATATAGGCACAGTGATGTTCATGTGTGAGACTCACTTTCTGTGTGGGACGACAGCACCAGTCTGGCCAGCAGCAGGAGGGCTCCCACGGTGAGGGGTGAGGCCCGTCTGAACGTACGCTCCATCATCTGTCCCGGTGGCACTCTCTCCGCTCCGGTCCTGACGCTGCTGCTGCTGATTGGCTAAGACCTCACGCAATCATAGGGTGACACCTAGGAGGAGGCAGGAGAACTGGTGTTAAAGGCGTTAGTCTACTGTACTGTAGCTCCTACTGTATGACGCTTGAAGCAGTAAGGCTGTGATTCAACCTATACCAAGTTCAGGAAAGCGTTTACATTTGCTGTTCTAAACATCTATATCTGACGGCCAGTGCAAGGGCAAAAATCTTTGCTAGTTTCTAGCACTCAAAATCTCCCTTTTTGTTCTTTTAATTACCACTGGATCAGTACATCAAAGGCTGTGTTTCAGTGACCCAGGGGTAATTAAAAATATATATATATATATGTTGAGTGCTAGAAACTAGCAAAGATTTTGCCCTTGCCCTTGCACGGGGCACAATATGGCCCCTAGTGTGTGGTAGGTCTTTCCTGGGGAAAATCCACTGGTACAGGAAGTGATGTGTTTTACATTTCCGGTTTGTTTGGAATCAACAGAAGAAGAACTGGGTGTAGTTAGCATGAGCAGTGACAACAGCCACCATGGCTGAACAGAGAGAAAAAGAGCGCCACCTACAGAAACTCAAACTGCATCAACGGGAAAATACAAGGAAAACTAGAGACCATCTTACAATGGGATCACACCAGCCGTGACGCCCGTGCCCCAAATGTGGCCCAGGGGTGCAAAGTGTGTGTGTGTGTGTGTGCGTGTGCGTGTGTGTGTGTGTGTGTGTGTGTGCGTGTGTGTGTGTGTGTGTGTGTGTGTGTGTGTGTGTGTGTGTGTTGGTGGGGGGGGCGATGCTTTGCTCAGATCATGCCCATTTTCAGACTCGACCTTCATTTTGATGTCAACTACAAACCTGTAAATTTCCGCGACTGCATCTGGCACGGTTTTGACGCTACCGCTTAACACATGACAAAGTACTCAAAACGTCTTCTGTGGTAGTTCCCACTACTACTACATCTCCAGGACCACATGTTGCCTTGGTGACACGCACGCACGCACGCACGCACTCTCACACACACACACACACACACACACACACACACACACACACACACACACACACACACACACACACACACACACACACACACACACACACACACACACACACACACACACACAGAGAGAATCACAAGGTGAAAACAAGGCCAGGCCCACTGTCACGGCTGGTGAAGACGTCACAGTCCCGCCCACACTGTTTGATTGACAGCTGGTGAAGACGTCACAGTCCCGCCCACACTGTTTGATTGACAGCTGGTGAAGATGTCACAGACAGTCCCGCCCACACTGTTTGATTGACAGGAGATGTCTGTGAAGAGCAGTGCAGAAACCCCACAGCAAAATGAGCACTGAACAACACAGATGGAGACTAAAGTGGCAGATTAGTGTCAGGGTGAGAGCGCTGCCAGGTAAGAAGCTTTGATGTAGCTTAACAAAGTCTCTGATACACATCAAGCACCTGAAATGCTACATATCAACAGCACTAATAGCACGACTGCAACAAAGACAGCTTAAAGGTCATTGTCTCTAAGCCCACCGGTCCCAAAGCGCCAGGAGCATCCAGACAGTCCTCAGGCTATGAGTAGTCACAACACAGACTGGCACTTACTCTAACCTGTGTGTGTGTGTGTGTGTGTGTGTGTGTGTGTGTGTGTGTGTGTGTGTGCGTGCGTGCGTGCGTGCGCGCGCGCACGCGTGTATTGTTCCAATTTAAAAAAATCCTTCCCGATACCAATTCCGATACTTCAACTTGTGCATCCGCCGATACAGAGTACCGATCCAATACCAGCGCGTTCAGAAGAAAAAAATAAATGGAAGAGAAAAATATATATATGTATTTTTTTCTTACACCTGTATGGATGTGCTTGCTACCATTGTTGTAGCTGCCTCAGGTTAAACCCTTTGATTTCCAGGAAAACAATTTCATCCGGGGAACACTTAGACTTCAGGGCTAATAAATTAGCTGGTATCAGATCGGTGCATAGACTCAGATTCAGATTCGGATTCAGACGACTTTATTTATCCCAGAAGGGCAGTTCAGTTTCACCGCCTACCCAACACGACCCAACACGTGTACTCGCGATGCCCATTTCAGCATTTTAGGCAGTATCGAAGCCATTTCCGATACTGGTACTGGAATTCCAAAACAACTCTAATTGCAAGATTATGGTGCATACTGTATCAAAACTGCCGTCTTAATTAGTCACATTCAATCTGAGGAATATCTTCGAGTCCATGCCTCTCACAGGTGACAAACTGAGTCATATGTGTGAGTCCATGCCTCTCACAGGTGACAAACTGAGTCATATGTGTGAGTCCATGCCTCTCACAGGTGACAAACTGAGTCATATGTGTGAGTCCATGCCTCTCACAGGTGCAGCCACATACACACACACACACACACACACACACACACACACACACACACACACACACACACACACACACACACACACACACACACACACACACACACACACACACACACACACACACACACAATCACACGTACGCTAACAAAAGGCACCGGGCTCAGGCATCATTTTCCTGCCATTTGTCTCCATCAGCCTGAGCCAGACACTCATTAGAACAGCAGCAGGCAGCAGGAGTGTTCGTGTGTCTCTTACAAGCTAAGCGAGCTAATAGCTATAGGATGGGAAAATGTGAACAAACCAAGTATGAACCAGTACAAGGATCTGTCACTATGTGTGGCTATGGAAAAACTAACTTATATTACTAAAGGAAAGCTGGACATGTTTGAGATCATCTGGAGGAGCTTCATGGAGTTTCTGAAACAAACTGTTGGTAATTATCAATAAAGCCAAAGACTGAGGTGGGGGCAGGGCAACTGGAATAAGTTGGTAAAGTGGAGTAGCCCACGTGACTCAAGATTTATGTAATCGGTAATATTGATATTTACATACTGCCCATATGCTAATCAATAAAGTTAATAAGATCAGCCCTGACCCTTGCTGTAAACACAGCCAGCTGCAAGGTCAAGATACGTGGGATGCAACGTCCCCTCCCCGAATCACTGCTACCTCGTGAGAAGGCCTTTGTTCTGGCAGGGCATAGTAAATACTGTAACCTCTGTGTTGTAACAACTATGTTTGTATTTAAAGGCCTATACGAATATTCAACTACCGGTATTCTTTTTCTTCTTCCTCTTTTTAATAAGACTATCTGGCAATCAGAAAATCCATTGGCATGAGCTTGTTTGATTCGTTTGTTTCAAATCATTCACATTTAGATTTTTGTCGCTGCATAAGGAATGAGGATCACACTTGTTTGTGTGTTTATCTCAACATGCAAGCGTCAAGTAGTAGGGGACACACATTTTGTCACAACACCATCCTTTCAACGGATATATAGGTCAGAGGGGAAATATAGCCCCAGGTTTTGCCATGCTACAAATCACAACTTCAACAGGTCTTCTTTCTCCATAATACTATTCCAAGGGTGGGAAATGACATGTGGTTCTCACAGTCTGCATTGATCCCAGGTTCTTACTGAAAACCAAAACGTGCACCTGGAACGAGTAGACCTGCCCAGTCTTCACAACTCCACTGATTGACCATCAGGGCCTTAGGGCACGTTCACACCATTATGCCGACGCAACGCTCAACCTACAGTACGCTGAACCCACAAGTTTCATTTTGGTGTCCTTTGGCCCATTTCCACCACTGGTATCAACGCGGCCCCGCACAGCTCGTCTCGCTTTTTTGTCTCATTCCACCGATCAAAAACGTGGACAGCCCGGGTTGAGTCGGGGTTGAGTCGTGCTGCCTTTGGTCCCTGCTCTGTTGCGGTTCTAGGGCTGTGGACCCGGTACCATACGGTGACGTGAAAACACTGCAGACGACTGATTGGTCAGGCAGAATCGTATTTACTGTAGGCATCTACTGTCAATGCTGGATACCAGTTTAGTGGGGCTTACCTTCTCTTCTGTTATTTCCAGAAGTTATTTCTTTTGTGTTGCTGCCTTCGGCTCTGGTGAAATAAAATCGATCTCCTTGCTCAGCTTTAACATGCGGTGGTTTTCAATTGTTTTGAGAGAGAAAAAAGTCTGCTCCTCGGGAAGCCCTTTGTAGTTGGCTCCGCTAGGCCGCAGGCGAAGCAACGGTCTTGCCTGTTGAGTTGCCGCTGGGGTTGTCCCCGTAACGCCTCTCCCGTCCCCGCGCAGTGCATGCATGTGAATTTAAGTAACAACAAAGTGATATCCATTATCCTAGCCGATTGTCACATTTGCCCATGTACACTGTAGGTCATTTAGAGGCACAGTATTTCATAATCAGTTTAAAAGTTCCGTGTATGGATTTAATTTTAACGTTATACTTATAGCCTACTTCGGCTATGGGCGGAGGGCAGATATGCGGTCGCTATGACGACCAGGTGTGGGCGGAGGCAAGTAAACTTGCTATGGAAACAGAGTCTATATCAAGTAGAGACGAGTAAGACCAGATCGAGTAGAGCTGTGCTGTGCTGTTATATGTGGTGGAAATGAGCCACTTGTTAACAGGCGAGGCCATCACACCAGCCGCGCGCGTGCCTTGCTCAAGCCACGCCGGCTCAAAGCACGCTCGAGCTGCGCTCAAGCGATCGTTCAGGATTCAGTCCTATTTTCCAAGCGTGAACCATGAAGCTGCCAGGCATGAAGTCAATGGGAGTTGTGGGTGGGTTCACGGTGCACTGAGGAAAAGAGAGTGCTTCTTGTGTGACCGGTTTAAGTGTGAGCTCAACTTCAGCTCTGCTTCTGTTAAGCGCCAGGTGTGAAGAAAGGCTTGTCGCTGAGACCATCCAAACCCCTCCTTCTGCCTCAGCACACAGCCAGATGAAAGGTGGAGAGCACTGGTCAGGTCCGACATCCCCACATTTCCTTCCATTCCACAAATTAAATCCAGAGGAGCACCAATCTGTTCAATGTTGACCATCCATGCAGACACGCAGCGAAAAACTGGACAGATTGAAATCAGTTCCAGAGATCTTTGTTTTCTGTAGACTAGAGTCTATTCTAAATGCACCTGACAGCCCAAAACATAGTTTGGTGGAACAGACGTGATAGGAGGGGAGGGAAGAAGAGGATTGATGGAAGCTTTAGATTTTTCCCACACGGCGTGACTGAAAACACTTTAAACGTTCAGTCCAAAAGTTGAACAATTACAGAAACTCTCGGCGAGAAACTGTTTGGTGAAACTTTGGAGATGATTTCCAAGCTCTTTGACGTGTCATTAGGTGTGCTGCGAGATGAAGGTGCACGGGGGGGAGGAGGAGACGAGGCGTTTGGATTTCGACACTCTCCTTGGATCAGCGGCGTTCCTCTATACAATTACTATTGTCTGCCAGGCAGCAGCGCTGTGGCAGTGGCACGGCAGGATGGCTGTGACACCTCCATAGAGTCGACACTTTCATGTGCGTTCTCACATCTCACAGATCACAATACTGACTCGACGGCACGTCAAACTCACCAATCAGAGCCATGCATCAAACTGACATTCCCTCCGGCTACGGGTACATTTTAGAGAGCGGCACGCAGGTGTGCGTTTCGAGCGCATCATTTATAAACATCATGGTTTTTGGAATCGGATTGTTTCAAACTGAAATAAACGAGAATAGTCACATGTTTAAAAGTGTTAAAAGAAAATGTTCAAAAGTTATTTGGAGTGCAACGTTCGCAAGTTCATTGTAAAATACTATAGCCAATTGTACTTGGCCTATTCCCCCTGTCAAGCTGTCCCAGTTGTTGCTCCACCCCCTCTGCCAATCTGGGAAGAGTTGTGTAGACTAGCACATGCTTCCTCTGCTGATTCCTACAGCGAGGAGTTTGACCGGCAGGACGTAGTGCTTGGGAGGATCATGCTATTCCCCCAGTTCCTCTCCGCCGAAACAGGTACCCCAAGCAACCAGAGGAGGCACTAGTGCAGCGATCAGGACACATACCCCATACCCTTCCCACCAGCAGACACGGCCAAATGTGCCTGTATGGACGGCGTCTGACCAAGCCGGAGGTAACACAGGGGCTCGAACATGCGACCCTTGTGTTGGTAGGCACAGAATCTACCGCTGCACTACCCGGTCCCAAACGCCCCTTCATTGCAAAATGCTATTATAATGCCCTCATTGTTGCAAGTGATATGGGACAAAATTCTGCATGATTTCAATTCAGCAGCCCTCAAACATTAACAGTTTTAAATTCAGCAGCCCTCAAACATTAACAGTTTTAAATTCAGCAGCCCTCAAACATTAACAGTTTTAAATTCAGCAGCCCTCAAACATTAACAGTTTTAAATTCAGCAGCCCTCAAACATTAACATTTTTAAAGGGGCAAAAAGTATATCTGCAGGGCTTGATAGAGCTGTTGTGCAACGCCGATGACTCAACAAGTACTAAGTCAGGTGCCAAGAAATCTGTCTTTCACAACTCTCACTTTCTGGCTCCAACTTTGTTTTGGAATCAAATCTCCCATTGCTGGGGATTTATTTTATTTTATTTTGATCGTCCTATCAAGGCAATGCTATTGGTAAAAAAAGATGTCAGAAATAAAACTAACACTGCCCTGCCCTACTGTCATTGAACTTTTATTTATTACATTGCCTGAAGTAATTCAATTCAACAAGTGGTACAGAAAACAGTTGGATCATAACATATTTGACTGAAATAATTCACACTCAGCTATTACTGTATGAATCACTTCAGCCTGGGTGAAGAAGACCAGAGATTTTACAAATACATTCTACATTAATGCTGAAAATATGGCCACCATGAATGTGATTTTCTTTTTTGCATGAAAATAGGCTTGGATAACACAATGTCAAAAACCAATCTCACTCGTATAAAAATGAATAAGGTGCGTGCGCCTAACAACAAAACTGTAAATAGTGGCTTGGTTTGTATTACGCTCCCAGGCTAGCACACTAGCTGATTTTGATCAACCTTTTCCCATTAGTCCAGAACAGTTCACTGTTAAGTACAAATAGCAAAAAGGAGGGCTGTGCTTTCTTGCTTCGTGGTAGAGAACCTACATTTTACATTTGCATTACAAAGCGACATTATTACAAAGATAGCACTGATGAATAGTGTATGAGGCTTTTTCTTTCACTTAACGTGATACTGGTACAAAATCCTTGTATTTTGTGTGTTTTTAATTCAGGTACTTATAGGCCAAGGATATGTACAGTTACAGTATGTAGTATAGTACCACAGTGAATCCAAAGTCAAACTACAATGTGCTGCTAACAATGTTGTGTGCTCGGGCTGCACGCTGCTCTCGCCCCCCTTGGCGGTGCCCCGTGCCCCGTGCTGCACGCATCCCCCTTGGCCTGCTGGACAGGTGGACGATGCGGCTACTGCTCCCCACAGGAGGCTTCACTCTCCTCTCCTGGCTGCTGCCCCACAAGGAGCTGTGCTTCATCATGTACAGGTTCCCTGTGCTCAATCTGCTGCCTGCCCGGGGGTGCTCTTTCATCTTCAGCCACTACCAGAAGTCCTGCATGTATAAACTGGACTCTCTGGTTGTGGTCAGAAGTCCTGCATGTATAAACTGGGGTCTCTGGTTGTGGTCAGAAGTCCTGCATGTATAAACTGGGGTATCTGGTTGTGGTCAGAAGTCCTGCATGTATAAACTGGGGTCTCTGGTTGTGGTCAGAAGTCCTGCATGTATAAACTGGGGTCTCTGGTTGTGGTCAGAAGTCCTGCATGTATAAACTGGACTCTCTGGTTGTGGTCAGAAGTCCTGCATGTATAAACTGGGGTCTCTGGTTGTGGTCAGAAGTCTTGCATGTATAAACTGGGGTCTCTGGTTGTGGTCAGAAGTCCTGCATGTGTAAACTGGGGTCTCTGGTTGTGGTCAGAACAAGTCCTGCATGTATAAACTGGGCTCTCTGGTTGTGGTCAGAAGTCCTGCATGTATAAACTGGACTCTCTGGTTGTGGTCAGAAGTCCTGCATGTATAAACTGGGCTCTCTGGTTGTGGTCAGAAGTCCTGCATGTATAAACTGGACTCTCTGGTTGTGGTCAGAAGAAGTCCTGCATGTATAAACTGGGCTCTCTGGTTGTGGTCAGAAGTCCTGCATGTATAAACTGGGCTCTCTGGTTGTGGTCAGAAGTCCTGCATGTATAAACTGGACTCTCTGGTTGTGGTCAGAAGAAGTCCTGCATGTATAAACTGGGCTATCTGGTTGTGGTCAGAAGTCCTGCATGTATAAACTGGACTCTCTGGTTGTGGTCAGAAGAAGTCCTGCATGTATAAACTGGGCTCTCTGGTTGTGGTCAGAAGTCCTGCATGTATAAACTGGACTCTCTGGTTGTGGTCAGAAGAAGTCCTGCATGTATAAACTGGGCTCTCTGGTTGTGGTCAGAAGTCCTGCATGTATAAACTGGACTCTCTGGTTGTGGTCAGAAGAAGTCCTGCATGTATAAACTGGGCTCTCTGGTTGTGGTCAGAAGTCCTGCATGTATAAACTGGACTCTCTGGTTGTGGTCAGAAGTCCTGCATGTATAAACTGGGCTCTCTGGTTGTGGTCAGAAGTCCTGCATGTATAAACTGGGGTCTCTGGTTGTGGTCAGAAGAAGTCCTGCATGTATAAACTGGGGTCTCTGGTTGTGGTCAGAAGTCCTGCATGTATAAACTGGACTCTCTGGTTGTGGTCAGAAGTCCTGCATGTATAAACTGGGCTCTCTGGTTGTGGTCAGAAGTCCTGCATGTATAAACTGGACTCTCTGGTTGTGGTCAGAAGTCCTGCATGTATAAACTGGACTCTCTGGTTGTGGTCAGAAGAAGTCCTGCATGTATAAACTGGGCTCTCTGGTTGTGGTCAGAAGTCCTGCATGTATAAACTGGGGTCTCTGGTTGTGGTCAGAAGTCCTGCATGTATAAACTGGACTCTCTGGTTGTGGTCAGAAGTCCTGCATGTATAAACTGGACTCTCTGGTTGTGGTCAGAAGAAGTCCTGCATGTATAAACTGGGCTCTCTGGTTGTGGTCAGAAGTCCTGCATGTATAAACTGGGGTCTCTGGTTGTGGTCAGAAGTCCTGCATGTATAAACTGGGCTATCTGGTTGTGGTCAGAAGTCCTGCATGTATAAACTGGACTCTCTGGTTGTGGTCAGAAGTCCTGCATGTATAAACTGGACTCTCTGGTTGTGGTCAGAAGTCCTGCATGTGTAAACTGGACTCTCTGGTTGTGGTCAGAAGTCCTGCATGTATAAACTGGGCTCTCTGGTTGTGGTCAGAAGTCCTGCATGTATAAACTGGACTCTCTGGTTGTGGTCAGAAGTCCTGCATGTATAAACTGGGGTCTCTGGTTGTGGTCAGAAGTCCTGCATGTATAGACTGGACTCTCTGGTTGTGGTCAGAAGTCCTGCATGTGTAAACTGGACTCTCTGGTTGTGGTCAGAAGTCCTGCATGTATAAACTGGACTCTCTGGTTGTGGTCAGAAGTCCTGCATGTGTAAACTGGACTCTCTGGTTGTGGTCAGAAGTCCTGCATGTATAAACTGGACTCTCTGGTTGTGGTCAGAAGTCCTGCATGTATAAACTGGGCTCTCTGGTTGTGGTCAGAAGTCCTGCATGTATAAACTGGACTCTCTGGTTGTGGTCAGAAGTCCTGCATGTGTAAACTGGACTCTCTGGTTGTGGTCAGAAGTCCTGCATGTGTAAACTGGACTCTCTGGTTGTGGTCAGAAGTCCTGCATGTATAAACTGGGGTCTCTGGTTGTGGTCAGAAGTCCTGCATGTGTAAACTGGACTCTCTGGTTGTGGTCAGAAGTCCTGCATGTGTAAACTGGACTCTCTGGTTGTGGTCAGAAGTCCTGCATGTGTAAACTGGACTCTCTGGTTGTGGTCAGAAGTCCTGCATGTGTAAACTGGACTCTCTGGTTGTGGTCAGAAGTCCTGCATGTGTAAACTGGACTCTCTGGTTGTGGTCAGAAGTCCTGCATGTGTAAACTGGACTCTCTGGTTGTGGTCAGAAGTCCTGCATGTGTAAACTGGACTCTCTGGTTGTGGTCAGAAGTCCTGCATGTGTAAACTGGACTCTCTGGTTGTGGTCAGAAGTCCTGCATGTGTAAACTGGACTCTCTGGTTGTGGTCAGAAGTCCTGCATGTGTAAACTGGACTCTCTGGTTGTGGTCAGAAGTCCTGCATGTATAAACTGGACTCTCTGGTTGTGGTCAGAAGTCCTGCATGTATAAACTGGACTCTCTGGTTGTGGTCAGAAGTCCTGCATGTATAAACTGGGGTCTCTGGTTGTGGTCAGAAGTCCTGCATGTATAGACTGGGGTCTCTGGTTGTGGTCGGCCAGCTGCTGACCAACGCGACGTACTCTAGTATTTCTCGCTATGTTTCTCACCACAACTACGCAGGAGGCAGAGGGATACAGGAAGCACACAGGCGTTTGCCAGCCACAGCAGATGTCTTTGTTCATATTGATACCCACGCAGCTCACTTCTCAAGAGCAGAACAGGAACTGGAGATATGACAAGCAACAAGACTGTATAAGAGCAGCATAGGACAAAATACAAATAGACAGTAAAATATACATGAAATATACAGAACAGTGTTTACCTTCCCTCCAAGGTATGAAAGTTGTTGTTGAAGTAAATACATTTAAAAAATAAAGTGCAGCCAGTGAAAATGTCTTCTAGAGTTTGGCGATAGCCAGTTAAGCGATTCATACATAATGCAATGGTGGGTACGATATGGACACCTCAAAAAGAATCGGCAAAGACTATTAAACACCACATTAACACTTTCAGTGCCACGGCCCTTGGGCAAAAGGTTGCTTGCTGTGCCACATAGGCCGCAATGCATTTTAAAACAGTCATATAATTTTTTTAATAATTACTATGTAAACACTGAACACGCACAAATAACGATGAGACTCTCTTCTATCACCTGCAAAAAAAAGTTTATTGATCCCATTTTCCGTTCTTTAGTTATGAGCCGGAGAAGATAGCTTGATTGAACGAAAAACATACCTTTTTTTCTACGAGCTGAGATAATGAGCCTTTTGTGAAATTAAACATTTCAAGCACATCTCTGACTCTGAAGCTAATTTTCTGATGTCTGGGTCTGTCTGGGTGAAGTGTATGCTGCTCTGCTGCTCTCCGTGCTCCCCCCCCCCCCCCCCTCAACTGCACACGCCTCCTGGGTGTGTCTTATGTGTCTGGTGGCTCTCAGTCTCTGCTGAGTTTGCTGCGCACACACAGTGAATGGTGCGCGACATTCAGCTTTTTGGTTCCGCGTGTGTTTGTCACGGGCTGGCATGCTTCCAGTTCGGAATAATAATGCTGATTATGTGAATGTGCTGTTGCAGCGTACATGGAAGTGCTCAGTTGTGACAGCGGATGCTGCTGCTGGGGGCACAGCTGGCGTTGTGCTCGTTTATGGAGGCACGTCGATGCATACGGACGGATGCAATGCGATTTCCTCATTTTCACCAGTGACTATTTCTGTGTGTTTGGCTCCTTTTTCTCTGATCAGGAGAGTGCTGTCGCCACCTAATGGGTTTGTAAAATAGGTTATCGACCTCCAATAGCTACAATATTGTTAGAGGCGACGTAAGAAGCTTAGATCGACACCCCCCCGTCAAAAAAACAATTTGGAGTTATGACGCCATTTGGCGTCGCTGGCACTGTACGGTAAATTTCTAATGACGCCATATGGCGTCGCTGGCACTGAACGTGTTAAGAGGATGGAGGTAACATTCTGAGGTCTTCTGATAAACAATATCGGCATAATCGAGAATAGGAAGTACTAATCGAGAGATAATTTGTTTTCTTCCCTGAAAAGTGAACAATAGAGTATACTCAGACCACAATTTACTTTTTAAATCACAGAATCAATGTGGGGCCTAAAGGAAATTATACTAGTAGCGTAGCAGCAGCAATTCAAAAGCTCCAAAAAATAGCACAAAATGGGGTTTGACTGACTCCTCCTGCAGCCACAGTATGGTTGAAAACACAAACAGAGAGTGTGAAGAGGTGAGGATGCCTCACTGTGTTATCTATATGTTGGACTGTAATTGCTTTACAATTCTCCAGACTCCTGCCTGTCTGGACTCTCAGTGGAAACAAGGTCTTCGCAAAAAGGAAGGCAATCATTAATGTGCTTGCTCAGAGCACCGGGGGTCACGGCATTGATTATTGGATGTCTGCGATATTTAATTACGTTGACAGCACTTACAGCGGAGTCATCTCATCAAGCTATCTTTATCATTTTATTTTTTTCTTAACAGTTCCGTTAATTAAAAGTCCTCAATCAATCGCGGCAATTGCGAGGTGGCGTCTTCAGATTACATTATAGCAGGGAACATCGACACTTGTGTGGGCCATATCAGCATGGTGTTACTAGAGAGACCCCCCCCCCCCCCCCGCACACACACACACACACACACACACACACACACACACACACACACACACACACACACACACACACACACACACACACACACACACACACACACACACACACACACACACACACACACACACACACACACACACACACACACACACACACACACACACACACATCCCCCACAATAACTCCTGCATATAGTGAATCTCACACCCGGTGCAAAGGCAAGGGCAAGGGCAAACGTTTTCATTGCTAGTTTATAGGACTCAAAATCATGTTTTCCCCTTTTCAGTACATCAAATGACCCAGTGGTAATTAAAAGAGAAAAAAAAATAGATTTTGAGTGCTTGAAACTAGCAATGACAACGTTTGCCTTTGCACCGGGCATGAGACAGGACCCAATAGTTCTGTCATTATCTTCTGTCTGTTTGTAGCTTCAGCGCTGTTCGTCCTAATCAGTAAACAAATCTGAGTAATAAACAAATGCAATTAGAGCCATTTAGATCCGCAGTGCTTTGTCACGCAGCAACAAATCTGTCTATTGTTTTGTTCCTTCAAAACTGAGATGGAGGAAAAGGTCTCCACTGTCAAATAGTCTTTGGAAAGGGGAGTGGAGATAAAGTGGCTGTAAGAAATAGACAGAGCATTTAGATTTGAAAACTAGAGAGCATCTTGTGATGGGATCAACTTAACCCATTGATACCTGATGCAGCATTTGCGTGTATATCCCTCATTTGTGTGTGTATCCCTTTAAGACCGCGAACCACGTCACATGGTTCGCGGTCTTAAAGGGATACACACACCTCTACACCTTTACACCCAGCTTATTTCAAGGTCACACTTGACTCCCGTGGAGTCGATTTCAGATGTCGTGAACGGGTTGACATTACATGGGTTATAATATACGAATGACATACAGTACAATGTCTTACTTTTCGTATAGGTTTTAGTTACGAACAGCGAATGAGAACAGCCTAATCCAGTAGAACCTTATGGCGATCAGAACGGCAGAGAACAACCGTTATTTTGGGGTTATTGCAGATCAGCAGCAGCAGCAGCATCTGGAAGGACAGATGACAGCGAGCTACGGGAACAGCAGTTTTCCAGAGTGAACTCACGCTAAGCGTCATTAATAGTGAAATAAGAAGTATCTTTCATTCTGCTGAAGGCCATGGTGCTAAAGGACAGCAGAGCTAGAGGGCCGTGCCAGCCTGTCAGCAGCTTACCCTCAGCCCATCACATCACAGTGTGCACCAGTGGCGCTATACCGGCAGCCTCATCTCCCCCAGACAGACAGGCAGGCAGGCAGAGGCAGGGCCATATCTCCCTCTCATCAGGGCATCCATCACCATCAAGCCTGCCAGGGTGAAGAAGCCTCATCCCATGTGATGGATGAGGACATCCAGAACATGGTCTCAAACGTTCACAATATGATGTTATGGCACGCTGCAGAGTGCTCATTTGAACACTATGAGGGCCATAATTACCAGAGGGATGGAGGGAGTAACATCTAGACTCAATCAACTCAATCTAGGAAGAACAGGTGCAGCAGAGTTCGCGTGGACTATTCGATTTGTGTTTTTACTCTTTGTGACCAAAGTTTTCATTGGTTTTTCTTTTTGTTCCCATATAGGGAGGATACATTACATATAATCAAGTGACACAAAAATGATGGGGTAGCATAACAGACGTGCATCAATATACAGCAGTAAATCATAGTGCATATAATTCAGAGATGGAATGAGATACACAAACAAATGGTGCGAAATTCACAACATCAATTTCTGTGCCTCACCTAAATTGTACACAAAAGAAAATAAGCCAAAGAAAACCGAACCTAGGCACATTAACGTGCCAACCAAACATTCAAGTAGTTATATATTTTTCTTTTCTTTGCCGTAAATTATTAGAAAAATAATGGCCCTCCTATGAGTCTAAATATCTTAAACCAGTTTTGAAGCCCCCACCCCCTCCCCTCCCCTCTCTGGCACACAGAGCATCGGTCTCCATGGAAACTGTCAAAATGGACCCGTTGAATTGTATAAAATCGATCAAACATCACTTTCCTTGTATTATTATAAAAATGTAAAAACACTAGTCGCTAAAAGAAATGTCAAGGGGGGAAATCTCTATCCAGCATGTAAAGGCCACTGTCACTTGGCTGGTTAGGCTTCCTTAATAATGTTGAAACAGCTGGAGACTGTTTTGAAGTTAACTGATATTTTCAGAAAGATAGGTTGTGATTGCACAAAACCATGCAGTTAGCAGCTACCCACAGACAGTACACAGCTAACATTTTGACACTGAATAGATGTTGATAAGGCACCAACCAGTGTAAATATAGAGACAAAATGAAAGTCCGTCGTCCACAGCTGCTACCTGCATTGTTTTGGGACCTAAATAAATACAGTATCTGTGTGATATGAGTTCTGTGTTCAGAGAAGGACATGGTGCCTATTATGGTCAGACCCACACACAGACATGGTGCATTATGGTTCAGCCAATCAGCCATTCTGTTCCACCAAAACAAGCTCCGCCCTAATGCTATTTCGCTAAGAAACCGGTGGTGGGCTTAGCGCCGCCCAAGAGGATTGTGATTGGTTTAAAAGAAAGTAAACCAGGCCGAGCGTTTTTCCCCGATAGAGAGCCCCAGGAATGAGTCCGGAAAACATTCACTGTTTTCGCCTATGGGATTTTTGAATGGGTTTTTGGCGCGATGCTTCAAATAAGGCAACGCAAGCTTAATCAAACGTGAACCAGTGTTCAGCGGGATAATCTTCACACATGAGGACCACTTGTATGAGTTTTTAAGCTTTTAGGTGCCGTGAAAAGGGCGGCTAGCTAGCAAACGGCTAAATGAGACTACACTGTTGAGTCGACGGGGATATTATACGTCAATAACGTCATCACTTCAAAGGACGAACACGGAAATTCTCTTTCCCTCACCTGGTTCAGCCCGGGGTAATCAGTGCACAGCAGCGCACACATCAACAACACTCCAGGTTGAGTGGTGACGTGACGGGGAAGCCTATGCGACACTGTGTGTAGTTCTGGATTAGCTTAGCTCGAGCTTTTTACTTCTAGGGCTCGCATTTACGCTTCAAAACTCATGAAAGTGGTCCTCATGTGTGAAGATCACCCCGCTGAACCCTGGTTCGCGTTTGATTAAGCTTGCGTTGCCCACAGACCTTATTTGAAGCATTGCGCCAAAAACCCATTCAAAAATCCCATAGGCAGAAACAGTGAAGAACCCGGAAGTCCGCGACTTCCGCGTTCCGACTACAAAAATACGTCATCCCTGCAGCTCTCAATACCAGAATGCTAGCAGGTTGAGCCAGACTCTCTCCAGCACTGGCATAGCGCTACAGTATGTGGCCAAGGGAGACAAGGCTTGCACTCAGATGTCCCACCTTTTCCAAAACTGTGTTGGTTGGCTCCATCTCCACTGTGCTTCTGAATGCAAGTTAATTAGCAGCAAGCTCTCAAGTGCTTTTGCATTTAAAGCCTGTCTTTTGACAACGATTATAATTAGCTGCAGAACGCTGTTATAATCAGCAGCCAGCGGTCGCATCGCTTTCATGCTGCCAACAAGAAAACCATTTTCAATAATACAGCAAACCCTCATCAGCGGCGAATCAAAGACGTGGCAGTGTCTCGTCAAGATGCTGTGGTTCAGTCTGCTGTGTTTCAAGTCCCTGGGCAGGGCAGGGTTTGGCTCGATTCACATTCAATTCAGTCACTTGGAAGCAGATATTACATTCAATCTATATACAAAACATTTAGAATGTTGCATGGACGTTACTTTGAAACTGTTGCTTCAAATTTGACCATTGGTTAAATTTGACCATTAATTGGTTGAATTGAAAGTGAATTGTTCCCAACTGTGGTAGAGATGGATGGAGCTTGAACACTCAAAAATACAAAGCTGAGTATGGGTTCAAAAGTTATGGGTTCAAAATATTCACACCTTCTTCTATGACCCTTTTCACAGCAGACATGTTGACATGTCAAAGCAGGGTAAACAACACAGGTGGAACCAATACCATTAATCATGGTTCCATTCCATTTAGGTGTTCCAGTGCCAGGGCCATCACCATTAATGTTATTGGTTACACCTGCTTAGATACTCAAAATGGCTGCTGTGCTGTCTATTTCCTCCTCTCTTTTACATCCTTAATATTGATACATAAGCTAAAGAATATATTGGGACAACCCTCCCACTCTCCTGGGTGCACCTGGGCCCGGTGTGCTGTTGGGGCTTAAGAAGACGTTCAGACTATTCAGTCAAGTTCATAGTATTCATAGTAAGTTTAATATCATCTTCTCATGTAAATTCAGTGGTCAATGTTAGAACAACAAGACATTGAGTGGTTGGACTGCCCTCTAGTGGACAGAACGGTACATAACAACAACAACATGCTGATTATTAGGCTTTATATAAGCCTATCGGTAAACTTTTTTTTTAATAAAAAATCGAATAAAAATATTATATTAAAATAATAAAGCACTGAAAATCAAATTGGATTAATGAGGAAGATTGACAGCCCTAGTAAGTAGCTTCTATATTTGTGTTGAGGGAAGCGTTGCTGTAGTTCAACTTGTTCCACTGTAAAGTCACTGGTAGCTTGTAAAGCTAGACATTGTGCTTTCAGAGGATCCACTCAAGTGTCTTTGACAGTGAGAAGAGGGAGACAGAGACAGAGACAGAGACAGAGATAGAGAGAGAGAGAGACAGAGACAGAGATAGAGAGAGACAAAAGTTGAGCGATGGAGGGGAGAGTGAGTGCTGAATGACGCCACTGTGCCCTGTTGATGAGCTCCATACAACCTATAAAAGAGTCTAAATCCCCAGCCTCCGTGTACTGTCTGTTAAAAGCTTTCCTTTATGAGTCTGAGTCGGCCCTTTCTCCACTCAGGTCCAAAGTCCACGGAGATAAGGCCCGCGCAGGTCATTCACATTCACACATGCATCAAGGATGGAGGAAGAGGAGGTGTCTGTGTCTGTGTGTGTGTGTGTGTGTGTGTGCGTGCGTGTGTGTGTGTGTGTGTGTGTGGGTGAACGCACGGACGTACGTACGTACGTGCGTGTGTGTGTGTGTGTGTGTGTGTGTGTGTGGACACCACTAGCTGCATTAGATGAATCTCCTCACTGAGCAGAATTGGCTGATGCCCTTTAAGCCAGATGCACTAGACAAGATTTCATGAGACAAACAGTTCCCCTCTGTTCACCGTCTATGACCAGTTAGCATCCATGACGTGAGCATGGCATCCCTCTGTTCACTGTCTATGACCAGTTAGCATCCATGACGTGAGCATGGCATCCCTCTGTTCACTGTCTATGACCAGTTAGCATCCATGACGTGAGCATGGCATCCCTCTGTTCACTGTCTATAACCAGTTAGCATCCATGACGTGAGCATGGTATCCCTCTGTTCACTGTCTATGCCCAGTTAGCATCCATGACGTGAGCATGGCATCCCTCTGTTCACTGTCTATGACCAGTTAGCATCCATGACGTGAGCATGGTATCCCTCTGTTCACTGTCTATGCCCAGTTAGCATCCATGACGTGAGCATGGTATCCCTCTGTTCACTGTCTATGACCAGTTAGCATCCATGACGTGAGCATGGCATCCCTCTGTTCACTGTCTATGCCCAGTTAGCATCCATGACGTGAGCATGGTATCCCTCTGTTCACTGTCTATGACCAGTTAGCATCCATGACGTGAGCATGGTATCCCTCTGTTCACTGTCTATGACCAGTTAGCATCCATGACGTGAGCATGGCATCCCTCTGTTCACTGTCTATGACCAGTTAGCATCCATGACGTGAGCGTGGCATCCCTCTGTTCACTGTATATGCCCAGTTAGCATCCATGACGTGTGCGTGGCATCCCTCTGTTCACTGTCTATGACCAGTTAGCATCCATGACGTGTGCATGGCATCCCTCTGTTCACTGTCTATGACCAGTTAGCATCCATGACGTGAGCATGGTATCCCTCTGTTCACTGTCTATGCCCAGTTAGCATCCATGACGTGAGCATGGCATCCCTCTGTTCACTGTCTATGCCCAGTTAGCATCCATGACGTGAGCATGGCATCCCTCTGTTCACTGTCTATGACCAGTTAGCATCCATGACGTGTGCATGGTATCCCTCTGTTCACTGTCTATGCCCAGTTAGCATCCATGACGTGAGCATGGCATCCCTCTGTTCACTGTCTATGCCCAGTTAGCATCCATGACGTGAGCATGGTATCCCTCTGTTCACTGTCTATGACCAGTTAGCATCCATGACGTGTGCATGGTATCCCTCTGTTCACTGTCTATGCCCAGTTAGCATCCATGACGTGAGCATGGCATCCCTCTGTTCACTGTCTATGACCAGTTAGCATCCATGACGTGAGCATGGCATCCCTCTGTTCACTGTCTATGACCAGTTAGCATCCATGACGTGAGCATGGCATCCCTCTGTTCACTGTCTATGACCAGTTAGCATCCATGACGTGAGCATGGCATCCCTCTGTTCACTGTCTATGACCAGTTAGCATCCATGACGTGAGCATGGCATCCCTCTGTTCACTGTCTATGACCAGTTAGCATCCATGACGTGTGCATGGCATCCCTCTGTTCACTGTCTATGACCAGTTAGCATCCATGACGTGAGCATGGTATCCCTCTGTTCACTGTCTATGCCCAGTTAGCATCCATGACGTGAGCATGGCATCCCTCTGTTCACTGTCTATGCCCAGTTAGCATCCATGACGTGAGCATGGCATCCCTCTGTTCACTGTCTATGACCAGTTAGCATCCATGACGTGAGCATGGCATCCCTCTGTTCACTGTCTATGCCCAGTTAGCATCCATGACGTGAGCATGGTATCCCTCTGTTCACTGTCTATGACCAGTTAGCATCCATGACGTGAGCATGGCATCCCTCTGTTCACTGTCTATGCCCAGTTAGCATCCATGACGTGAGCATGGCATCCCTCTGTTCACTGTCTATGACCAGTTAGCATCCATGACGTGAGCATGGCATCCCTCTGTTCACTGTCTATGACCAGTTAGCATCCATGACGTGAGCATGGCATCCCTCTGTTCACTGTCTATGCCCAGTTAGCATCCATGACGTGAGCATGGCATCCCTCTGTTCACTGTCTATGCCCAGTTAGCATCCATGACGTGAGCATGGCATCCCTCTGTTCACTGTCTATGCCCAGTTAGCATCCATGACGTGAGCATGGCATCCCTCTGTTCACTGTCTATGCCCAGTTAGCATCCATGACGTGAGCATGGCATCCCTCTGTTCACTGTCTATGCCCAGTTAGCATCCATGACGTGAGCATGGCATCCCTCTGTTCACTGTCTATGCCCAGTTAGCATCCATGACGTGAGCATGGCATCCCTCTGTTCACTGTCTATGCCCAGTTAGCATCCATGACGTGAGCATGGCATCCCTCTGTTCACTGTCTATGACCAGTTAGCATCCATGACGTGAGCATGGCATCCCTCTGTTCACTGTCTATGACCAGTTAGCATCCATGACGTGAGCATGGTATCCCTCTGTTCACTGTCTATGCCCAGTTAGCATCCATGACGTGAGCATGGCATCCCTCTGTTCACTGTCTATGCCCAGTTAGCATCCATGACGTGAGCATGGCATCCCTCTGTTCACTGTCTATGCCCAGTTAGCATCCATGACGTGAGCATGGCATCCCTCTGTTCACTGTCTATGACCAGTTAGCATCCATGACGTGAGCATGGCATCCCTCTGTTCACTGTCTATGACCAGTTAGCATCCAGTCAGTTTTTCAGAACTAACCTTGGCCAATTCTCAATCAAATACAGAGGTCCAATCATGTGGAAGTCTTTCTGCTGCACTCCGTAGTCACTCCTCATTTCCACTTTAAAAAAAAAAACTTAAACAACTTCTCTTAAAAGAGCACAGTACCTGATTTCTTTACCCCTGTATCTTATTGATTAATTTCATTTGTTTACCCGCTGGTGCACCTGTTTGCTTTTTCTTTTCTTTTCCTTCTTTTATTATATCTTTTTTTTTCTTTCTGTATATATATATATTTTTTAAACTTTTATATTGTTTTAAATATATTGTCTTGATTGTTTTTTTTTCATTATTAGTCTTTAATTTGTTTTTAAATAAGGTGAGACTCTATAAGCCCTTCCGGGTTTCCTTCCCTCACCCGCACAATTTCTTTGTATTAAGATACTTGTACTATCTGTTGTTATTCTTTTTTTTTTCTTTGTGCAAATAAACAATAAACAATAAACAATCCATGACGTGTGCGTGGCATCATGAGACAGATGGAGACGTGAGGTGGGCACTTGATACAACAAGAAAAGTTGAAT
>NC_139632.1:41234356-41254356 GCF_964638095.1 Poromitra crassiceps
GATGACGATAAATAAATATGGGAAAACTTGATAAAAGAAGGAAAAAGAAAAGATTGAGCCTGTGTTTGTGGGGATAGGATGGGAAAAAACGGTAGAAGAGTAACTAGACAAGAGGACTGCATGGAGCCAGAGGAGGGTGGAGGAGGTGGAGGAGAAAAGAGCAGTGAGTCAAGCAGTGAGGAGAGAGAGGTTGAACTGTGAACTCTCTGCCTTTTCCAAAAACACAGGGCAGCCATTGTTCAGACTAGAGGCCTTTAAGTCAGTGAACCCCCCCCACGCTGCACCCCCCCCCCCCCCACGCTGCACCCCTCCCCCCCCCCCACGCTGCACCCCCCCCCCCCCACGCTGCACCCCTCCCCCCCCCCACGCTGCACCCCCCCCCCCCCCTCCCACCCCCGCTCAGGGTGACAACTATAGGCTTGAACTCTCTTAGATTAATGCTGTCCCCTTTTCTGTCCCCAACCTGGGGCCTACACTCCATAAAGGCCTCCTCCCCATCATTTAGACTACACACACACACACACACACACACACACACACACACACACACACACACACACACACACACACACACAGTCCCTCTTTGGCAGGCAAGCAAAGGCGAGGAGCGAGGGGGATGTGGCCTCAAATGCGGACAGGACCGTGTCTGGGCAGTAATGGCTGAAGCTGAACAAAGGCCAGCAGCAGTAGAAGTTAGGAGCCTCCTGAAGGAACCTCTGCTCTCTGGTCCTTGAGAAGTCTTTTTCTAGATCAGTGCTTCTGCATCAGCGGCAGCTCACAATCCAAAACAGACAACAGAATAGTTTGCCCACAAGAGCAGTGATATGTTTTCATAAACCTGAGTGTAAACTTTAGGCAAGAAAGACACAAGCTACCTCACTTTAGGGCTGTGCAATAAAATCAATACGGCAATATATCGCAATTTTTTTTTCCGCAATACTGTATCGATATTTCAGCACAATATCGTGATATATCGCCGTATCGATTTTTTTTTTGCACAGCCATCTGTTCAGGGACACAATAAGAATACTTTTTATTTCAGTGCATTCAGTAACACACTCAACACTCCGTAGTTTTGACTCAAGGTGCTGCTATAGGTAAACAATTTAAACATGTTGGAGATGGAGAGCTTGTGAAATTGTGGGACAGCCATCTCATTTGTAATGCGTGATTATTTCTTCTGCCTCACAATATGTATTGTCACAATTATTATATTGCGATATATTGAATATCGATCATCCCACCCCTAATTTGCATGCCCTCTGACGTTACTCTTACAGCCCGAACACACCGTACGCACAAGCAATGCTGAAGCAACGCAGCGCGGAGGCAGTTTAATTTCAGCGTCCTTGTTAACACGCGTGCTGCAGTGATAGTTTCAGCTTCTCCTCTATATCTCAAGTGTGCAGCGTGCTGCACGCGAGCAGCCAGCCATGAAGTCAATGCAAGTTGTAAGTGGGAGCAGGGCAGTGCCGGGGCAAAACAGAGCGAGGCGTGGACAATACTCTCATCCTTACCTGCTGTACCAGGACACAGCAATACACACAGAGGAAGAAGTATTGAGATAGAGAGAGAGAGAGAGAGAGAGAGAGAGAGGAAGAGAGAGAGAGAGAGAGAGAGAGAGAGAGAGAGAGAGAGAGAGAGAGAGGAAGAGAGAGAGAGAGAGAGAGAGAGAGGAAGAGAGAGGTGGAATGAGAATATTACGAGAAGGTTGAGAGAACATGTATTTGGTGAAAGTGTGAATGGTTGTGTGTTAATGTAGTGAGATGTTCCTGAGGCAATAAGCACCTGTAATGGCGAACACAGAGATAAGGAGATAAGCTCTGTTCCTTGGCAGCACTGCCAGACAAATGGTCTCATTACTCCTGAGTGAAACTGGAAGTAGTTCATCCAGAGGAGCGAGCTATAGAAGCATCCTGTTGGGCACTGTAAAAAAATACTCTCCATCCCCCGATCTGAATCAAGTGAAGAGGCAATACACGAGTCACCACAAGTGGGAAGATTTGACTCGAGGCATATCGACACTGGTGGACGTTGCATTTCCGATCCTTATGAGTCTGCCACCTAGTGTACACATAGAGTGTCGCAGGGCTGACGTGTTCTTGTAGGCCCACCAGGAAGTTAGCATTGTGCTGGGTTCCCTCGTCTGGAGGTCGATGGCATTTTGGTCAGATGCCTGAAATAAGGTCTGTGCTCAACACAAGTCTGTGCTCAACACAAGTCTGTGCTCAACACAAGTCTGTGCTCAACACAAAGGTCTGTGCTCAACACAAGTCTGTGCTCAACACAAGTCTGTGCTCAACACAAGTCTGTGCTCAACACAAAGGTCTGTACTCAACACAAAGGTCTGTGCTCAACACAAGTCTGTGCTCAACACAAGTCTGTGCTCAACACAAAGGTCTGTGCTCAACACAAGTCTGTGCTCAACACAAGTCTGTGCTCAACACAAAGGTCTGTGCTCAACACAAGTCTGTGCTCAACACAAGTCTGTGCTCAACACAAGTCTGTGCTCAACACAAGTCTGTGCTCAACACAAGTCGATGAAACCCAGATCTGTGTGGTTCACCAAGATCACCTTCACAAATCAACACCGCTTTCGTGATTCTTGAAGCGTAAAATGTGCGCGCCAAAAATCACAATGGCCAGAAAACGTTTCGAAATTCATAAAACCGGTGAAATCATTTGTGAAGATTGCTAAACACAACGTTTTCACAAACCTCGGTTAAAGCACAGACCTTACAGCTACTTCAGGCATCTAATGAACATCCCAATTCAAAAAACCCATCGACTTCCAGAGATGAGGGAACCCGGGCGATGCTAACGCTAAGAAGGGAAGGGGTGGGGTGCTCTATTTGTATAGACAGTATTTGAAAATAAAATATGCAAATTCGCTGGAGACAGAGACGCTGTTCTCCTCCTTTGTGGATTATAATGATCCGAGATGTCTTGTTTCGGATCTTCCTATACTTCCCTTTCTCTTCCACTGTACACAAGTGTGTGTGTGTGTGAGCAAACGTGCACATTTAGAGGGAAGACTAATTCTTCACAGATTGCAGAGTCAATGTTTTGCCATCGCTGCATCAATTCCATGTTTTTCTGCTGCAATTAAATCCCTCTAGGAGCAAACTGACAGATGCCGATTTCTGCGGAGACGTGTGAATTACAGTCCGGTGTCGATTAGAACAATTCTGAGATGTTGTGTGACTGTGCACAAACACAGGAAAAAGAGAGGCACACACAGGCCAACATACTAAGCCTGCCCGCAAACACCTATATTACAAGCACAAACATGCGTGGCTCTCTCTGTGAATGCCACGACATTCTTAGAGAAAAGTGATTTAAAAGGAGAAGGATAGGACACACATCCCAACATATCTATGGTGTGACTGTGTCCAGATACAGTGCCGATTTAGACCAATCGGACGTCAGCAGAATTTGAGGCTGCAGTGCATGGTCCGACTAGCCTGTTGACAGCTTCTGTGTCCCCATACTGTCAGCAGCAATCCCCCACTGACACTTTGACACAATGCGACGGGAAAAGGGAATAAATGCGACAGATTGGCGGCGATCGCAAAGACGACGGTTTTCAGCGAGTCGATGCAAAGAGAATTGTTTCAATTGGGGGGGTTGCCCTGAATAATTACTCAGTTAAATTCCTGTCAGACTGTTGTCAGCGAGACTGTAATATTCCTCACAGACTGACAGAGAAGGTCACAGACACTGGCAGACGTCTCAGCTCTCTGAGGCTGGCAGATGAAGAGAGGGAGATGAAGAGACGAAGACACAGACAGACAGACAGACAGACAGACAGACAGACAGTCAGACAGACAGACGTTTGGTAAAATTGTATACGATTTTTAAGAAAAAAGTTTGGAAGGTCAATGCTGTGCTATTTTGTAAAAGCTATGCATTGACATGACATCTTAATTGCTTTACTTGTAAGTAAAACAAGAGGCACTAGAGCGGCATAATGTCCTGCCATAATCATAACGATACATTAAACAATCAGTTATGCTAATTAGTCCATTAATTAATCTAATCAATGCATTCATTACAAAGAAAATCCTATCTCAGCACACGGGCAGTTAAAAGTTTGTATCTTCAAGCATTAAGTAATAATTTCAAGAAAATCAGTGTTTCCTCATTAATATGCAAATTCATGCAGCAAGGTGCTGCGAAATCTAATCAGATAATCAATTTGATAGGGATAAATAACTTTCTATTATGTATTGTGTTCACAGGAATGTCTACAAACATACAGACAGACAGAGAGACAGACAGACAGAGAGACAGACAGACAGACAGAGAGACAGAGACAGAGTGACAGAGACAGACACAGTGTGCCATACTTCCTGTTTATGAGTGCATTTACATCTTTAAGTTTACTTAACTTAAACGTGAAACTTAAAAATAGGTATAAAAACATTCAGTTCAGAATAGGGATGTTAATGATTAACCGTTAGTCGATTAATTGCCGTTAAGACCTTCACCGATTAAAAATTGAATTAACTGATTAACCAACAATGCATTTCTGCATGTCATTTCTGTAGTGGGACTCACATACTGTAGGCTTGTAGGTTTAACTTGTATACCAGCAGAGGACATAACGTTACTTCACCCAAAGTAACGGTCACCGTATGATCTGGACTTACATGGTACATGTTACTGATGATGGGCCATGGAAAAAGAAATGGTGAGAAGAAACGGTCAAAACAGAGCGTTCACAGACACACACACACACACACACACACACACACACACACACACACACACACACACACACACACACCTTTGGGCTGAGCTGAACTGGCACGGTGTAACGAGTCTTAATAATAACGACTAATAATGAACTAATGTAGGCTATTGCGATGCCGTTCTCAAATCCAGCTCCAGGAGCCTGCATTGTCAATGTTGGATCTTGTAGGCTAACCGACACGAGGTTGCAGTAGTGCGAGGCGAAAGTGAAACAATAGACAATAAGTCAAAGAATTTGCATTATGGTGGAGAAGGACATGATGCAGATGAACGTGGTGGACTGTGACGGATTTCATGAGCTACTGAAGAACATTGAGAACCAGGCTGTCGCGTTTCCCCAAGAAGCACAGGGCTGTTTTTTGTTTGTTTCTTGTAGTTTTTTTTGCGGTATGCAGCATTAATGATTAACCCATTAATTGACCGTTAAAGGAGAATTCCGTTTTTTTACACCCTGGACCTTAGTTCCAGCTTTAAATATGAGGTTTAAGTCACCCTGACAACTTTGATGTCGTTTGATTAGCATCAGCAGAAACGATAATCACCGACCCGAAAATGAGGATAACAGGGCATGTGAAATGCCTGTATTTATGTCTTATAAAGAGCTTATTTTCCGACACACATCGGCTCATATGCTTATTACATCATAGAGAGAACGAGATAAGAGCGATCTAACGTACCGCTGTGCCGCTGGCAGCCTGTTCCGTTTGCTGCCTGTCCATCACATAGATAGCAGCTCCCGCTGTATTCCCGGCTGCTGCTTGTAATCCATGATGTTATTCCATACAGGCGGTCATTGAATTCAAATGAATCGTCCATAATCTTGAAATCAGATGAATATCTGCTCGGCTAGGCAGGCTAAGCTACCCAACAAACTGGATGCAAGTCAACTATGACCTGCCCCGGATATACTTATTTTCTTCTTCTGTTTGGTAATACGTGCGGAACAGAAGGAGAAGAAGAAGTAGATCCGGGGCAGCCAGGTCACAGTTGTCTCTGACGATTATTTTTTTCCAGGAGTCAGGGACCCTGTTACTGTCCTCATGGGTCAATGACTTCTGCTCTCTGAGCTAGTCTTTCTTTTCTCCTCAACATTATTGTTTGGTAGCATTGTTCTGCTCTGCTGCCAGTGTGTATTTGACGTGAAATACTCCAGATTAACACAAGCAGCATCCAGTAGTAGTAACCAGGAAGTTTAATTGGTTTAATAGACCATTAAGTCTTTTATGGCTTAACGGTTTATTAAGCCATAAAAGGGACAATAAACCATATGGATAATAAGTCAATGAAAACAGGTAGAAAAAAAACACAGCATTTACCTTCATGGCCTTCAAACAGTCTATTAGTGCAGTCTGAAGGAGCATTCCCATTCAAAACAAGATGAATGTATGGACATTTGTTTGGAACAATTAAGCTGCCATGGGCTGTTAGATAATGTCATACAAACAGCATACACCAACTGAACTGAAACAAACAAAACACAAAATCAAACCAAACTTGCCAATGGGGGAATCAGCCAATGATAACCCATCTTATGAGTGCGAGTCTGCAACAGAGAAGAGCTATTTGCCCAAATTTAAATTTGGGTATCAGTTATGGTCACTGGCACACAGCATGAATCGAAACATCAAAGCAAAAACATAAAACTTTCTCCTGAGCACCATCTAAAGCTGTTGGGAGTTAAAAGACACAGCTTATGGCAAGACAGGTGTAGATTTTGCTGTTTTAACACTAACGCTTTGTAAGCCAAATTCATATAAACCTCTTTGAGACCTAAATGAATCAGCCGTGAAAAAAGAACAAGAAGGAGGACAAAATAAGCTCCAAGCGGCTGTTAATTAGACAGAGACAGAGGCACCAGGGATGCTGGTCCTCAGGCAGGAGGGCAGAGCAAGCAGGGGTGTCTGCATGGTGGGGCTGGCATGATGGCACCGCACCCTGGCACCCTGCAGGGGCAGCAGGGAGCGTCTGGCACGGTACGGGCCCGGAGAGGAGAGGAGAGGAGAGGAGGACTCCCTCCAAAACACAAACTCCTTAAAGGAGAATTTCGGTTTTTTCGAACCTGGAGCCATCTCCTGCCATTAATTATGATTTGTCCACTCACCAGGCGATCCCCGCGGCGTATCTGGGCGTCCTAGCGTTGTTTTGATATCAATAGCGTCCAAGTCAGTCGTAAAGTGGAGTTGATTTGGGGCCAAGTGTGGTTTGGCGTAACCTATGTGGGGTTTGGCATAACCTTCGTTATTTCGAATCCCACATAGGTTACGCCAAACCCCACATAGGTTACGCTAAAACCACGACCGCAAAGCATCCTGCCTGTATTTGGCCAGTCGACAGGAAAGTATCGCGGGACTTCACGAGACTTGGTGACCTAGATCACGTTTGAGGTAATTTGATCCCTGTGCAGTCCAGGAAACAGCCTGGGGTGAAATAACACTCGGCTGGATGTTGACGGATCTGATTACGGCGATATGTGGCGAAAACGGGAAGAAAAATAGCTATTTAGATGCAGGAAATACAGGCTACCACTTGGCCCCAAATCAACTCCATTTTACGACTGACTTGGACGATATTGATCTCAAAACAACGCTAGGACGCCCAGAAACGCTGCAGACATCGCTAGGTGAGTGGCCAAATCATAATTAATGCCAGGAAATGGCTCCAGGTTAAAAAAAAACGAAATTCTCCTTTAAGAAATGGGGAGGATTTGAAATGTAATGTGACCGAAATGTAAATGAAGCAATGAGAAGATTAGATCAGGGATACACTGGACTCAAAATCTGATTTCCTTTCCGGTGCTTTTTTTTGCATTTTGAGAACAAACACTGCATGGTTTGGAGCATTAAAACAACTCCACTTGCTCCCAATGAGATTGCGCCAACCTTTACAGAACCTTGGATGGTCAGAAACGTGCCAGACTGTCTGCAAATGTTAGAGTGCATCTCATCAGGCTTTGGAAGTCCTTCACTTCACAGTCATCTGCCATCACTACAGACCCTTCAAGGCTG
Organism: Poromitra crassiceps; assembly: GCF_964638095.1. Lineage (NCBI taxonomy): Eukaryota > Metazoa > Chordata > Actinopteri > Beryciformes > Melamphaidae > Poromitra > Poromitra crassiceps. Next base: position 41,242,117 of record NC_139632.1, read on the forward strand.
ACAGCTGGCGCTTTGATGTCAAAACATGCCCTTTGGCAAATATAGGGGGATATGCGAGAGCACTACTAAATTATCAATTTTTATGTTTTATTTTTCATTTCATGCACTTTCATCCTCCTCAAAAAAGACAGGTGAGGATGGAATGTTCAAAGTTTTTGTCCGATGCTCTGATGTGATTCAATTGATTGAGATTTGGCTTCAAAAGAATTTCCACCCTTAGCAAAAACAACAACAACTGTGTTTTCTACTCTTTCATATATATATATATATATATATAGAGAGAGAGAGAGAGAGAGAGAGAGAGAGAGAGAGAGAGAGATCCAACAGAATCATTTATAACAATTCAACAGGGAACGTCGAGCAGACACCCCCCTTGACGTCACTGCACACCGTTGCTCTAAAGTGAGTGTAAAATCCAAACAAAAAGTTTAAGTTCAGTTTTAAGTTTGTCCCTGAAATAGGGCTGTGACAATATATATATACAATATATATATATTCATACCGAACCGATTTCCATACGAGACTTTAGGTTCAATAGTACTGCTGCTATACGCATTGCAAACTGAAAACCAAATCCAATCTTTCACCGCTGAACAGGGCAAGTCTTCTACACGGATATCATGTCAAACAAAAACTCAGAGGAAAAAGATGAAGGGTGTTAAAACACATTAAAAAAAATACTTGTGTGTGAAAATAACAAAATAAATAAGCAAAATAAACGAACATTCATTTTAAATCAAGGAAATTTCTCTGGCATTTGTACTTTTTTTTTTATTGTAGAGTAAACGTACTGGACAATGACACCACTGTGTCGTATCCAACCCAACCGGACCGTGAACGTTGTGAACCGTGACGCCCCCCTACCCTGAAAAAACCAGCGCGCTTCAAGAGAGGCGCTCCGTCTCCACAGTCAGTCAGGCCTCTAATGAAGAGCTGGAGAGGAGAAAACAATGCCTGCTTTAAATGGATCTAATTGTTGACAAGCGTGTCGATCCCTCCGATACGACGCGACCCCGCCGTTTGTGTTCAGGTTGCCTTTTTGAGGAAGTGCAATCAATGAGCCAGGGTGGAGACAATGGCGCTCGATATCTCCACAGAGCTGCACTGTCAGATCAGCAGAAAAGCCCATGGACCCTGAGCTCAGAGAGAAGAATTCCACACAAGAAGCACAGGAAACAGTCTCTCCCAGGCCCTTCGTGAGATCAAAGGATCCCTTGTTGCAAACTTACACAAACAAAGCGTTTTTTTTTTTTTATTATTATGCTAATCACATCCCACTATACCACTTAGCTAAATCCATCCTCTTTAAGCGCTTAGCGTCCCCCTCTCATTACATCATACGCTACTTCCTGTATCGGCGGCAGGCCGGCTTTACGGAGCTCAGCTCTATCGATCCTCCGCCTTAGCGATGGTTAGACACGCGTGTGCTGAGGAGAGAGAGGCAGAGGGGACGAGCAGCGAGGAGAGAGAGAGAGAGAGAGAGAGAGAGAGAGACAGAGAGAGAGAGAGAGACAGAGAGAGACAGAGAGAGAGAGAGAGAGAGAGAGACAGAGAGAGAGAGAGAGAGAGAGGGGGAGATAGAGAGAGAGAGAGAGAGAGAGAGAGAGAGAGAGAGAGAGAGGCTTTCTTGGCCCCGGGAACGATAGCAGAGAAATCTAATTTCACGACTCACTGCCGTGTTTGCTAAACCCAATGGGCAGCGGCGCATCCCGGAAAAGAGGCACGTCCCGGAACAGAGGCGCGTCCCGGTGCAGAGCTCTGAGGGGCTCCAACGCTAAGTTCAACCTGTCTGGGTGCGAGAGGGGAGGGGTTGAGGGGTTGAGGGGGGGCGGGCGCTGTCAGCGGCATCTGCTCATTTGGTTGCTAATAGCTTATCGATTGGCGCGGCGGAGGGCGAAGCACCTTACCCTCGCAGAAAAACAAAACAAAACAAAAAGGCATCTCCATCTACAGCAGTGAGAGCAGAGCGCGGATGTGAGATGAACTCACTCAACCTGAGGAGCAGTTATTCTTTCCACTCCATCCCTGCCTGACACGGATCAATAAGGACTCTCTTAACCGGCTTCTTTTGATTTGATTTAACACAACGACTATGTGCCTCAGCCTCTAACACACACCCTGCCTCAGCCTCTAACACACACCCTGCCTCACCCTCTAACACACACCCTGCCTCAGCCTCTAACACACACCCTGCCTCACCCTCTAACACACACCCTGCCTCACCCTCTAACACACACCCTGCCTCAGCCTCTAACACACACCCTGCCTCAGCCTCTAACACACACCCTGCCTCAGCCTCTAACACACACCCTGCCTCACCCTCTAACACACACCCTGCCTCAGCCTCTAACACACACCCTGCCTCACCCTCTAACACACACCCTGCCTCACCCTCTAACACACACCCTGCCTCAGCCTCTCTAACGCACACCCTGCCTCACCCTCTAACACACACCCTGCCTCACCCTCTAACACACACCCTGCCTCACCCTCTAACACACACCCTGCCTCAGCCTCTAACACACACCCTGCCTCACCCTCTAACACACACCCTGCCTCAGCCTCTAACACACACCCTGCCTCACCCTCTAACACACACCCTGCCTCAGCCTCTAACACACACCCTGCCTCAGCCTCTAACACACACCCTGCCTCACCCTCTAACACACACCCAAACAACCTGTCTCAGCCTCTAACACACACCCTGCCTCACCCTCTAACACACACCCAAACAACCTGTCTCAGCCTCTAACACACACCCTGCCTCACCCTCTAACACACACCCACCCAAACACCCTGCCTCACCCTCTAACACACACCCTGCCTCACCCTCTAACACACACCCTGCCTCACCCTCTAACACACACCCTGCCTCACCCTCTAACACACACCCTGCCTCACCCTCTCTAACACACACCCTGCCTCACCCTCTCTAACACACACCCTGCCTCACCCTCTCTAACACACACCCTGCCTCACCCTCTCTAACACACACCCTGCCTCACCCTCTCTAACACACACCCTGCCTCACCCTCTCTAACACACACCCTGCCTCAGCCTCTAACACACACCCTGCCTCACCCTCTCTAACACACACCCTGCCTCACCCTCTCTAACACACACCCTGCCTCAGCCTCTAACACACACCCTGCCTCAGCCTCTCTAACACACACCCTGCCTCACCCTCTAACACACACCCTGCCTCAGCCTCTAACACACACCCTGCCTCAGCCTCTAACACACACCCTGCCTCAGCCTCTAACACACACCCTGCCTCACCCTCTAACACACACCCTGCCTCAGCCTCTAACACACACCCTGCCTCACCCTCTCTAACACACACCCTGCCTCACCCTCTCTAACACACACCCTGCCTCACCCTCTCTAACACACACCCTGCCTCACCCTCTAACACACACCCTGCCTCACCCTCTCTAACACACACCCTGCCTCACCCTCTCTAACACACACCCTGCCTCAGCCTCTAACACACACCCTGCCTCAGCCTCTCTAACACACACCCTGCCTCACCCTCTAACACACACCCTGCCTCAGCCTCTCTAACACACACCCTGCCTCACCCTCTAACACACACCCTGCCTCAGCCTCTAACACACACCCTGCCTCACCCTCTAACACACACCCTGCCTCAGCCTCTAACACACACCCTGCCTCAGCCTCTCTAACACACACCCTGCCTCAGCCTCTAACACACACCCTGCCTCACCCTCTCTAACACACACCCTGCCTCACCCTCTAACACACACCCTGCCTCAGCCTCTCTAACACACACCCTGCCTCACCCTCTCTAACACACACCCTGCCTCAGCCTCTAACACACACCCTGCCTCAGCCTCTAACACACACCCTGCCTCAGCCTCTAACACACACCCTGCCTCAGCCTCTAACACACACCCTGCCTCAGCCTCTAACACACACCCTGCCTCACCCTCTAACACACACCCTGCCTCAGCCTCTAACACACACCCTGCCTCACCCTCTCTAACACACACCCTGCCTCACCCTCTCTAACACACACCCTGCCTCACCCTCTCTAACACACACCCTGCCTCACCCTCTAACACACACCCTGCCTCACCCTCTCTAACACACACCCTGCCTCACCCTCTCTAACACACACCCTGCCTCAGCCTCTAACACACACCCTGCCTCAGCCTCTCTAACACACACCCTGCCTCACCCTCTAACACACACCCTGCCTCAGCCTCTAACACACACCCTGCCTCACCCTCTAACACACACCCTGCCTCAGCCTCTAACACACACCCTGCCTCAGCCTCTCTAACACACACCCTGCCTCAGCCTCTAACACACACCCTGCCTCACCCTCTCTAACACACACCCTGCCTCAGCCTCTCTAACACACACCCTGCCTCACCCTCTAACACACACCCTGCCTCACCCTCTAACACACACCCTGCCTCACCCTCTAACACACACCCTGCCTCAGCCTCTAACACACACCCTGCCTCAGCCTCTCTAACACACACCCTGCCTCAGCCTCTAACACACACCCTGCCTCACCCTCTCTAACACACACCCTGCCTCAGCCTCTAACACACACCCTGCCTCAGCCTCTCTAACACACACCCTGCCTCACCCTCTAACACACACCCTGCCTCAGCCTCTAACACACACCCTGCCTCAGCCTCTCTAACACACACCCTGCCTCACCCTCTCTAACACACACCCTGCCTCAGCCTCTAACACACACCCTGCCTCAGCCTCTCTAACACACACCCTGCCTCACCCTCTCTAACACACACCCTGCCTCAGCCTCTAACACACACCCTGCCTCACCCTCTAACAAACACCCTGCCTCACCCTCTAACACACACCCTGCCTCACCCTCTAACACACACCCTGCCTCAGCCTCTCTAACACACACCCTGCCTCAGCCTCTAACACACACCCTGCCTCAGCCTCTCTAACACACACCCTGCCTCACCCTCTAACACACACCCTGCCTCAGCCTCTAACACACACCCTGCCTCACCCTCTAACACACACCCTGCCTCACCCTCTAACACACACCCTGCCTCAGCCTCTAACACACACCCTGCCTCAGCCTCTAACACACACCCTGCCTCACCCTCTAACACACACCCTGCCTCACCCTCTAACACACACCCTGCCTCAGCCTCTAACACACACCCTGCCTCACCCTCTAACACACACCCTGCCTCAGCCTCTAACACACACCCTGCCTCAGCCTCTAACACACACCCTGCCTCACCCTCTAACACACACCCTGCCTCACCCTCTAACACACACCCTGCCTCACCCTCTAACACACACCCTGCCTCACCCTCTAACACACACCCTGCCTCACCCTCTAACACACACCCTGCCTCAGCCTCTAACACACACCCTGCCTCACCCTCTAACACACACCCTGCCTCAGCCTCTAACACACACCCTGCCTCAGCCTCTAACACACACCCTGCCTCACCCTCTAACACACACCCTGCCTCAGCCTCTAACACACACCCTGCCTCAGCCTCTAACACACACCCTGCCTCACCCTCTAACAAACACCCTGCCTCACCCTCTAACACACACCCTGCCTCACCCTCTAACACACACCCTGCCTCAGCCTCTCTAACACACACCCTGCCTCACCCTCTAACACACACCCTGCCTCAGCCTCTAACACACACCCTGCCTCAGCCTCTCTAACACACACCCTGCCTCACCCTCTAACACACACCCTGCCTCAGCCTCTAACACACACCCTGCCTCACCCTCTAACACACACCCTGCCTCACCCTCTAACACACACCCTGCCTCAGCCTCTAACACACACCCTGCCTCAGCCTCTAACACACACCCTGCCTCACCCTCTAACACACACCCTGCCTCAGCCTCTAACACACACCCTGCCTCAGCCTCTAACACACACCCTGCCTCACCCTCTAACACACACCCTGCCTCACCCTCTAACACACACCCTGCCTCACCCTCTAACACACACCCTGCCTCAGCCTCTAACACACACCCTGCCTCACCCTCTAACACACACCCTGCCTCAGCCTCTAACACACACCCTGCCTCAGCCTCTAACACACACCCTGCCTCACCCTCTAACACACACCCTGCCTCAGCCTCTAACACACACCCTGCCTCAGCCTCTAACACACACCCTGCCTCACCCTCTAACACACACCCTGCCTCACCCTCTCTAACACACACCCTGCCTCAGCCTCTAACACACACCCTGCCTCAGCCTCTAACACACACCCTGCCTCACCCTCTAACACACACCCTGCCTCACCCTCTAACACACACCCACCCAAACACCCTGCCTCAGCCTCTAACACACACCCTGCCTCACCCTCTAACACACACCCTGTCTCAGCCTCTAACACACACCCTGCCTCACCCTCTAACACACACCCTGCCACGGGGTCCCCGGCAAAAAGGGGAATCATTCATTTTCACTATAATTCCATCTTTAAGTAACACAATGACAGAATGTATGAGTGTTTTGGTCATGGGGTTTCATTCACTTTCTGTCTTAAAACATCTAAAAGCAGAAATCTTATCGCATGGGGGACCCTGGGATAAAACCTTATCAAATGGGGGTACGTGGTCTAATTTGTGTCAGTTTAGGGGTGGTGAAAAGGTTTGAGAGGCACTGGCTTAGACGTACTGTAGTCCTTCCTTTGGGAGTGACCACTGGAACTATCAATGAGCCTTCAAAAGCCATAACTGTAGGAGCCCTATTTTATCCTTGTACGTCTTAAGGACATAGTAGTGCGTAGATGTTGTCAGCATTCAAATCCAGGATGCTCTGAGCTTATGCTACTACAGCGATAGTGATACAGTTACAGTGTGCTGTAATGCCTGGTGGTGTGTGTATTCCATTCTGATTTCATGGCTGCTGTTAAGTGTCCGTCCTCGCCTGTGCCGAGTGCTTTGTTCGCCCGCGGCGTGAGATTAGTGTGAGCTCCTCTGCGGAGACATGGTTCCTGGGAAACGCTCTGGGCGGTGGTGGAGTGGACTAAACTGTCTATGATCATTGCTGCATGAGACTGAATCCTAACAGAACGCCATCAGCATTTTGTCTCACACGAGTCTATGAGGTGTTAGAATTTAACAAGGCGGCTATTAAAGGCAGGTGGCACTTTCCTCCATTCCACCGTGCTTTCTGTTCTGACTCAAGTCTGACAACAAAACAGCACACACGCTCGTTCCAATAGGGCTCCCTTTTATAGTCGCAATCAGCAGCACAGTATTTTGCCACAGCAGCAGCAGCTCAAAGTCACCGCTCTGAATGGTGGTGTTGGCCTGCTGGTGTGGGAATGAAGTATGAGGGTGCAGGACCTCCATATGCTCTGCAGGGTGCAGGACCTCCATATGCTCTGCAGGGTGCAGGACCTCCATATGCTCTGCAGGGTGCAGGACCTCCATATGCTCTGCAGGGTGCAGGACCTCCATATGCTCTGCACACCCACTGGGACAGCAGGAACGTTAGCATCCTGTGTGTGCCTCTATCCTATACAAACTGCATATTGGACACGCAGTACTAACCACATGCACGCGCACCAACACACACCCCCCGCCCCACACACACACACACACACACACACACACACACACACACACACATATATATATATACACACACACACACACACACACACACACACACACACATATATACACACACACACACACACACACACACACACACACACACACACACATATATATATATATATACACACACACACACACATATACACACACACACACACACACACACACACACACACACACACACACACACACACACACACACATATATATATATATACACACACACACACACACACACACACACACACACACATATATATATATACACACACACACATATATACACACACACACACACACACACCACAGTCTTTTCTGTCTAAGTGAGTTGGGCCAGTTACAATGGGATTCCTGAAGGCTTCAATTTGCACAGTGACTGGAGCCAGGAACCCAAGAGTCCAATCTGTGTGTGAGCACATTTACAGAGGAGGGGGGTTATTAGGGGCAGGACTGTGTGTGTGTGTGTGTGTGTGTGTGTGTGTGTGTGCGTGTGTGTGTGCATGTGTGCGTGTGTGTGAGAGAGAGTGTGTGCGTGTGTGTGTGTGTGTGTGAGAGAGAGTGTGTGTGTATGCGCGGCTCGCGTGTGCACGCCTGCAATGCCTTCTGTTCTTGCCAGTGCCAGGCAGGAGATGGAAGGAAGCCCATAATAACAGCTTCTCTGCACGCGTGTTACTGTGTGTGTGTGTGTGTGTGTGTGTGTGTGTGTGTGTGTGTGTGTGTGTGTGTGTGTGTGTGTGTGCAGGCACGTAGATGTATATGTATTAGCCCCTCCTCTCCTCCTCTGTTCCTCCTGTGTTCCTGTCTCCGTCTTTTCCATCAGTGTTTAATATGCAGCTTTGTGCTGCCTGCAGACTATCTCCATCTCCGCTGCAGAGACCATTACTGATCTGATGCTGCCTGCAGACTATCTCCATCTCCGCTGCAGAGACCATTACTGATCTGATGCTGCCTGCAGACTATCTCCATCTCCGCTGCAGAGACCATTACTGATCTGAAGGGCAATTTCAACCCTATTTACACCGGCCGCCACCACAATCCAACTGCAGGTCAAAGATCATTAGAACTCGTGTCTCGACACAGCGATAAGACACATTATTTGGGATGCACGATATTTATCGGACCGATAAATTATCGGCCGATATGGCCATTTTGCGTTATTATTTATTATTCCAATAATGACATTTGAGCAGATAAATAGCCCCCCGATAATACGCTGCCAACTTGGCTTTGTTTTGCATTGGAAGCGGAGCATTGTTGTCGTGTGCTCGTGACGTCACAAGCAGCTGCTCATGACATCACAAGCAGCTGCTCGTGACTTCACAAGCAGCTGCCTGCGCCTGCCTTATTCACCTTATTCCTGGACTTACGTTTCCCATGATTCTCAGCGGTTGCCGGTTGTCGACTTCCTATTTACATTTTTTTCACTAGCAAGGACGTGCGCGTCGCTGTCAAAGAGTGGGAACGTTTGGCTTATTTGATCCGAAATGGCTAAAAATAGTAACGTTGTGTGGTTGCATAGCGGCGATATTTTACAAAAACGAGGTGAATGTCAATTCACTCGTACTGTATGGGCTTATTTTAGCCGAAATTGCTAAAAAGAATAGTATGTGGTTGCATAGCGGCAGCTTTTGTTTTGAAGGCTAAACGTCCAAACCGGAACTCTTATTATTTGGTCATTGAACGGAGCTTTAGCGGTCTCTCTCTTTCAAGATATTGTCACTCGGTTGTACAATTATGCACGTGTGAAATTATTATGCTGGGGGGCATCATTACAAGACAGGTAGGTACAAAGTCACAACAATTATTATGATTATTTTCAGTCTCTTTCGCTATGAACGGTCCTGGGCGGAAACAGGCAACCAGCAGCTGGAAACAGGGAGGGAGGGTGTCATGGAAGCGCCCACGGTCTCATCAGGAAACTCGTGAATAGAGCGAAACATGGCTGCACCAGTGTGGCTGTTTATATCAAAAAACAATGCTATTGCAATTTGCAATACATGTCCCGCAAGGTTTCTGAGATGAGGGGAAAGTCTGAGCTGGCGTTACGTTAAACCAAACATGGGGAGAGGAGGCAGCGGATTTGTTTAGCGTTAACATACAGTCAATGGCATTAACGTTAGCTGTTGTGGTGGCTTACGTTAGCTAGCTAGTTGTGGCCTACCTATAGTTCAGCAGGCAGCGGTCCTCAAGCTTGTTGTGACCAAACATCCCCGCATTTAAAGCACTTCATATACTCCCAGAGCTGGCGTAAACCATAGAGAACCTGATGCATTACCCGAAATGAAACGTCCAGGGTTTGTGTCTCCAAAAGCAACCCGCTAACGTTACATGTAAGCTAACGTGAAGCTAACGTAGCTAGCTGCCCATCACTTCAATAGAACTGGCCCCAATGCAAAATTCAGACAGCCCATTTAGATTTGGTTAGGTCAGAGCTATGGAATATTAAATCATCCATCTTTGCTCACTACATCTACCCTTTCTTTCTTCTTTTTTTTAACCCCAGGTGTACATAAAATATAGGTTAAGAACTTTTTTTTTTAATACAAAAATGTCAAACAATTATCGGTTTATCGTATTGGTTATCGGCCAGGAGAAGCATATATTTATCGGTTATCGTATCGGCTGTAAAAATCCATATTGTGCATCCCTACACATTATAACAGTACATGCACCCAGCTAGTAGGGATACACTATTACCAGTATTGGATATTAGATTAGATATTAGACTTTCCACAGTACTTTTCAGACAGCGAACTGGATTTCTTTTTTGCCAGTTTGACATGAATGGATGTGTAGCTCACTCTTATTGAGATGTGAGCCATCTTCCTCCATCGCTTTGCTCAAAAGCCCAAAATTGCGAAGCTAATCCCACATGATTGAGTAAAAGATGTGGATCAAACTGGTGCTTGAACAGACACGTTCCTTCTAGCAGGAGGCAGGACTGTCAGTGAGAGAGTGTTATACCAAAAGGAAATCGTGCCCAATTTTCCCAAATCACACAAGAGCACACAGCATTAAATACACCAACCAGTTGGCAACTGACTTTCCCCGGACGTCTAAAATGTCTTAAAATCTTTTCTCTCTCTCTCTCTCTCCATGCTTCTCTCTCCTCTTGCCCACGGCGCCGTGGGCAAGAAGAAGCAATTTCAGATCAGTCAGTCGTGAGCAAGAAGCTCACACTTCATCACAGCATTCGAGAAAATCATTTTCGACAAAACGTGTCTGCTCTTCATAGTGTGTCTAGTTATGAAAGAAAAGTTCTGTTATTGTGAAAATGTCACCGTAGCGATGAATTGTCAAACCTCAGCTCCATAATGTATCACCACACGACTCGACGTTCCTCTTCTCATATTCAGGAAGAAGAACTAGTGCATCTAATCTATGATTGATAACTCACATCAACATCTAAGGAAAAAAATACGTCTACAAAAAGGACTTTTTCATCAAAATTCCCAACTCGTAATATGGATCGTGGCTCAAATTTGCACTTCCACAATGTGTTTTGAGATGATTTTCAGCAAACGACTGCACAGAAAGTGTAAAGAATATTAATTGACTTGCCAATAGAAGAGAGGAGAATATTTTCTCTGACACAAGCCAAATTCTCCTTGGGGGATAGCAGTTTAAAAGCTGAGATTCAGCAGTCTTCCCTTTCATGGGCGTCCCAGCAATGAGAATGAGAAATGTCTCAGAACGAAGACTAATCTCACCCCGTCTAATCCCTCATTAGAGAGCCTATACATCTGTGACGGGATGATCTGAAGGTGGGCGGATCTGTGACGGGATGATCTAAAGGTGGGACGATCTGTGACAGGATGATCTAAAGTAGGGCTGGGTTAAAAAAATCGATTCTCGATTTTTATTTTAATCCTCGATTATCAATTCATATGTCCAGAGATCGATTTTTTTTTTTTTTTTTTTTTTTAACACATTGACTGCCAGCCGTTTTTTTTTTACTGTAGGTAGCTTCTGCCAGGCCTTTTTTTGAGGATCTGGCTCATTTTACAAGAGCCGAGCATAATTTTCTGGTTGGACTTTGTGAACACAAAGTTCAGAAAAGTACTAATAGAATGTGTGCTTTCTCTGTCTAAAAGAGTTAGTTTGTAGAGTTAGTAGTTATGTAGATATTAGCCGTTGAGTACAGCATGGTTTCAGCGTCTGGAAATTTATTCAGAGATAAATGGCTTTTTGTGAAATTCGATAGAAAAGTCACTTTAACCATTCATTTTTGGCATCAGTAAGACCGTCAGACATTCTAAACAATAGTTTTGAACAGTAATTTCCTCCATAACAACAGGAAACACCCCTCTCATTCAAACTCCTCCCTCCTTGTGTCTTCTCCTCCTTCCTCCTGGCTCTACAGCGGGCGTGTCAGAAGCGCGTTGCTGCTGCCTGCCTGCCTGCCTGCCTGCCTGCTTGCCTGCGTGCGGACGCTCCTTGTGCGAGTCAAGATGGGCCGGGGAATGCGTGGGCGATGGGCAGATGTTGATTCTGGCCTTTCTGAGGTGTTTCAAAGTGTGTTTCACCTATAATCTATTTTGCAAATCGCTCTCCGCTCTCTGTGTGCTGCTGCCTGCGCGGTCGCTCTCGGGCAAGACAAGTGTGGATTACTGTAAA
>NC_139632.1:41259356-41299356 GCF_964638095.1 Poromitra crassiceps
TTCAACACTGTAACACGTCTGAAAGATACACTAAAGGAAAAAGACACCCACAACACTTCAACACTGTAACACGTCTGAAAGATACACTAAAGGAAAAAGACACCCACAACACTTCAACACTGTAACACGTCTGAAAGATACACTAAAGGAAAAAGACACCCACAGCACTTCAACACTGTAACACGTCTGAAAGATACACTAAAGGAAAAAGACACCCACAACACTTCAACACTGTAACACGTCTGTAAGATACACTAAAGGAAAAAGACACCCACAACACTTCAACACTGTAACACGTCTGTAAGATACACTAAAGGAAAAAGACACCCACAACTCTTCAACACTGTAACACGTCTGAAAGATACACTAAAGGAAAAAGACACCCACAACACTTCAACACTGTAACACGTCTGAAAGATACACTAAAGGAAAAAGACACCCACAACTCTTCAACACTGTAACACGTCTGTAAGATACACTAAAGGAAAAAGACACCCACAACACTTCAACACTGTAACACGTCTGAAAGATACACTAAAGGAAAAAGACACCCACAACTCTTCAACACTGTAACACGTCTGAAAGATACACTAAAGGAAAAAGACACCCACAACACTTCAACACTGTAACACGTCTGTAAGATACACTAAAGGAAAAAGACACCCACAACACTTCAACACTGTAACACGTCTGTAAGATACACTAAAGGAAAAAGACACCCACAACACTTCAACACTGTAACACGTCTGTAAGATACACTAAAGGAAAAAGACACCCACAACACTTCAACACTGTAACACGTCTGTAAGATACACTAAAGGAAAAAGACACCCACAACACTTCAACACTGTAACACGTCTGAAAGATACACTAAAGGAAAAAGACACCCACAGCACTTCAACACTGTAACACGTCTGAAAGATACACTAAAGGAAAAAGACACCCACAACACTTCAACACTGTAACACGTCTGTAAGATACACTAAAGGAAAAAGACACCCACAACACTTCAACACTGTAACACGTCTGTAAGATACACTAAAGGAAAAAGACACCCACAACTCTTCAACACTGTAACACGTCTGAAAGATACACTAAAGGAAAAAGACACCCACAACACTTCAACACTGTAACACGTCTGAAAGATACACTAAAGGAAAAAGACACCCACAACACTTCAACACTGTAACACGTCTGTAAGATACACTAAAGGAAAAAGACACCCACAACTCTTCAACACTGTAACACGTCTGTAAGATACACTAAAGGAAAAAGACACCCACAACACTTCAACACTGTAACACGTCAGGTAGAAGCGTAGGCACCTCGTCATACACACGTCTCTCTCTCAGGTAGAAATGAACAAAGACAACAGTATCTGGTGGGGGAACGCTGGGCTGTCAGCGTGCTTTATGGGCGGGTGGAGAAATGAGCAGCGACAGCATTATGCTGCCTGTTTATGGGCGTCTCCGAGGAGAGGGGGGAGGAGGAGAGGGGAGAGGGGGGGGAGGAGAGGAGGGAGGAGGAGAGGGGGGAGGAGGAGAGGAGGGAGGAGGAAAGGAGGAGGAGGAGAGGGGGAGGAGGAGAGGGGGAGGAGGAGAGGAGGGAGGAGGAGAGGGGGGAGGAGGAGAGGAGGGAGGAGGAAAGGGGGGAGGAGGAGAGGAGGAGGAGGAGAGGGGGAGGAGGAGAGGGGGAGGAGGAGAGGAGGGAGGAGGAGAGGAGGGAGGAGGAGAGGGGGGAGGAGGAGAGGAGGGAGGAAGAGAGGAGGAGGAGAGGGGGAGGAGGAGAGGAGGAGGAGGAGAGGAGGGAGGAGGAGGGGGAGGAGGAGAGGAGGAGGAGAGGGGGAGGAGGAGAGGAGGGAGGAGGAGAGGGGGGTGAGAGGAGGGAGGAGGAGAAGGGGGGTGAGGAGAGGGGGGGAGGAGGAGAGGGGGGAGGAGGAGAGGGGGGAGGAGGAGAGGAGGGAGGAGGAGAGGGGGGAGGAGGAGAGGGGGGGGAGGAGAGGAGGGAGGAGGAGAGGGGGGAGGAGGAGAGGAGGGAGGAGGAAAGGGGGGAGGAGGAGAGGAGGAGGAGGAGAGGGGGAGGAGGAGAGGGGGAGGAGGAGAGGAGGGAGGAGGAGAGGAGGAGGAGAGGGGGAGGAGGAGAGGAGGAGGAGGAGAGGAGGGAGGAGGAGGGGGAGGAGGAGAGGAGGAGGAGAGGGGGAGGAGGAGAGGAGGGAGGAGGAGAGGGGGGTGAGAGGAGGGAGGAGGAGAGGGGGGAGGAGGAGAGGGGGGAGGAGGAGAGGGGGGGTGAGGAGAGGGGGGGTGAGGAGAGGAGGGAGGAGGAGAGGGAGGAGGAGAGGGGGGTAAGGAGAGGGGGGAGGAGGAGAGGAGGGAGGAGAGGGGGGGTGAGGAGAGGAGGAGAGGGGGGAGGAGGGAGGAGGAGAGGGGGGAGGAGGAGAGGAGGGAGGAGGAGAGGGGGGAGGAGGAGAGGGGGGAGGAGGAGTGCAGGCAGGGTGTACGAGAGGTGAGAGGAGATGTGGGGGAGACAGATGATTAGAGAGGCGGGGGGGGGGGGAGAGACAGCTGGTATATTGCAGGTATCCTAGCAAAACCAATTTGTATCATATCAAGATCAGAAGGCGATAATGTCTCCTCGTTTCCCCCACAGATTTGGACTGTACGCCTCACTGTCTCCTGCCCTCCTCGGCTAAACAAAAGCCAGAGCAGAGAACAAAAGACGAGCGGAGAAGAATGAGAAGAACCTTCTCTGATCTTTTACCCTCTGATTTCCTGCTGGCAAGAGATCACAGCTAATAACAGCAGAACATCTCAGGCTTGGGGAGGCATGGAGAGGCATGGAGAGCTGCAGCGAGGGCGAGAAGACCAAAAATACAACCAAGATCGGAATGGAAAATGCAGGAGCATCCATCGAGAACAAAGCCGGGCGGGCGAGTACCGGTCCGCCTGCGCGCTCCGAAAATAAAAGCGAGATGACTCAGATGCCAAAACACACATGCACGCTCTCAGAACACACGTGCACGCTCTCAGAACACACGTGCACGCTCTCAGAACACACGTGCACCCTCTCACGCTCTCAGAACACACGTGCACGCTCTCAGAACACACGTGCATGCTCTCAGAACACACGTGCACGCTCTCAGAACACACGTGCACGCTCTCGGAAACAATATGAAAATATGATACAGTAACTTCAGTCAAACTTGAATCATTCCCATTGGGAAATCGAGGTCCTTTGAAGCAGCAAATAACGATTAAGAATGTCTAAAATAACAAGAGCAGAACTTATACACACGTCTAAGTGTTACTGTCCTGAAACAAAGACAGGAATGAACGCAGGACGCATGTACGATATGAGAATTATACGACATATGAAAGAGGTGGAAAGACAGAAACATCGATATATAAGTTATATATAACAATGAGAAGAAGAATATGTGAATATGACCAGAAAAATGTGTTGTATTCTCATAAACAAGTTTACAGGGACCATATCAATGTTCAGCCAGTGTCTAGGCGTGTAAAGGTGGGTTGTAAAAAAGAAATGACACGCCTAGCACACGCACACGCACACGCACACACACCCGCACACACACACCATCCCTGCGTGCATCTCCAAACAGCGTTAGCTGGGTGTGTAGTTAGCTGGGTGTGTAGTTAGCCTGAGGGGGACTCCTCTCTTTACTCTAGTGGAAATGAGCGCGTGCAGAAACACATAGCTGATCACCGTGCCGGGGTCGCCGCGGTGCAAGTTATGCAAGAGAGCCGGCGCCGACCGCAACACGGCTTTCCCTTATGCTAATTCAACATCATTAAACATCCTCAGTAATGCATTTACCTTCCTAGCTGCTGCTGATCAATTTCATAATCGCCGTGTAGAGCGAGGATGAATAATGCATGTACGCATGGTGGGGTCGGCCATGGCCTTTTTACTAGCATAAGAACAAAAAGCGGCCTCGGGGAGTTTCGTAAACCTACAAGCCTTTTTTTTGTAGAACGTGGAGAAGCGAAAGCGAGATGAGGTGTCATGTTTGTTTAGCATCGCTGCATGACGCGCACAAGTGTGTCTGATTACACACGTCTCTGAGGTTCCCCAGGGATCATGATGTCATCACATGATGTCATCACTTTAAGCAGACAATTTGATTTAGGGTGGGGGGGTGCTACGCCTTTAGGGTGGGGGGGTGCTACGCCCACCCAATTTCTCTCTTCAGCATGAATTGGAAAAAAGGGGCCCAGATGTTCCTTGGTGGTTATGGGCTGGGCGACATGACTTCAAATCAAAATCACCAATATTTCAAACTTTTACCTTGATTACGATTACTGGACGATTATTTATTTTATACCCTTTTTTTTTTTACACGGACAAGGTCTGTACTGTACTGTACTTACTGTACTGTAGGGGCACGTGACTGTTGGACAGTTCATTCATTAATGCGCACATTGGGTAAAGTATTCATCAATTAACATTCATTAATTGAACTAAATAATTAATTGAATTCCTACAGTACCTTGACGAGGTTAGGGGGGCGACGGGTAACAACGCCCGGCTGGTCTTTCAGGGTCCCCCTTGTGTGAGATCCAATACATAGCGTCTCTTGCGGGCACGTAAGCACCTTGTGTGGCTGGTGGCACCACATCGTGATATTGGAGTGTTGATGTATGTGTTGTTATTGTTTTTTGTTTTTTGTATATGTATGTTTTTTTTCCTCACTTTCTTTTCTTTTGCCGTGTCTGAGTTTGTTTTTGTTTGTTGATGTTCTGAAAACTCTAAAACTACAAAATAAAAAATAAAAAAAATAAAAAATAATAATAATTAATATTAATTAATCATTTCCAGTTAATTGCCCAGTCCCGCTTGGTGGCACAACCAACCCCTTCATATAGTGCATTGACATGCAATAAGAAGAACATGGAAACATTGCCACAGAGGTCTTATCCTTCCTGAAGATGAGATGGAGAAGAAGAGAAGCAGTAGAAGCAGGCAGGTCTCAGATGGACAGAGCCGATCAGAAAGCTCCACAGAGACACAGAGAGAGCAGCTCCATGTGTTACTACTGTCTGTCAGCACCATCATGCCTCTATATCATAGCTCTGTTACTACTGTCTGTCAGCACCATCGTGCCTCTATATCATAGCTCTGTTACTACTGTCTGTCAGCACCATCATGCCTCTATATCATAGCTCTGGCTGCTACGCGCTAATCCTCTTTTTATTAAAGGCAATATAAAGGAAACCGTCTGAAACAGGTCTAAGCTCTTCTGACAGCAACGGATTTCATTACTGCACGGGGCTCATGGTGTGTGTGTGTGTGTGTGTGGGTGTGTGTGTGTGTGTGTGTGTTTGTACGCGCACAAAAACACACACACGTGCGCACAGCACATATGCTGTATTTTAAGTTGCCCTTGACGTGCAGAGGTCATTACAACCTGTTCAACTTCATAAATCTTTCTTTCAGTATCTGTCAGCTTCTTCAACTCCCAACATGTCTTTTTTAGACCTTTTCCATCAATATAAATACGTCGGTGTGTCAAGTAAAATGGGTAATGTCAAAACAAATCAGTTATGTAGCTATTCCCCAGCCTTTGGTTGCTCAATTGGAGTATAGGCTACAGCATTACTTGATATCTTCATTAGGCCGACTGTACTGTGAGCTTTCCAGGAGTCACTCCACCAGCCACACTCACTCTCAAAGTGTGCAAGTGGCTCTTTGATACTGAAGCCAAAGTTGTGGGACTGCGATGCTCGGGTACAGATCCATCAATTAACCATTTCAGACGCCATCAGCCTAATGACCATTGTTCTATTGATGAGGTGAGGAGAGGCGGGATCAGAGAGAGACCAAGTGGACCAACAGAGTACTGCATTATACATCTATAACAGTGTTTCCCATACCATTCTACAGGCCTGGCAGGCCCGCCAGGCCAGAAAAAAAAAAAAAAAAATGTGGGGAAAATGTCAATAAAACTTTACGGCATATTATTACAATACAACAATACTGTTGTTGACAGTGTTGACAGTAATAGAAGATGCCAAATCATGCAAAACAATAAGCAATTTGCTTTTAGGAGCATTGTGCCAGCGTGCGGCGCTGTTCCAAAACGTGTCAAGGTGTGTCGTTGCCTGGGAAACGTACATCCCATAATACAACAGTTCACATCGCATCCCATAATAGTATGATGATACTTGGGATGCCATTGCCAACATAGATGTGAACAGGTTAGCTAAAAGTTTAGCGTCGCCAGCGAGGGCCCCCGCCGTTGCGGTCGAGGTACATTTCGAAATCCCTCCAGGCCTGAAACATTTTCTAGGGGAAACACTGAATAAGCACCAACAGCTGACATAGCCTACGGAGCAGAAACGTAAATGTAAATGCTGTGAAGGAGTGTCACTGGATCACACAGGATCACACTGGATCGATGCAGATGGAGAAGACTGGTGGACCTGATCTGCTCTAGGCATGGTGTCGACAACAACACCGAGCAGGAGAGCAGATGTGAAGGAGTGTCCTCCTGGCTGACATAGCCGACGGAGCAGAAACGTCAATGTAAATGCTGTGAAGGAGCGTCCTGGTTGCTTTTTATAAGGATCCCAGCGGGCTTGTCTGCACAAAGAGCTGTGTATGCAGTCAGTGACTGGCTGCATGTGAAAAGGACAATCACTCAACACAAACACAAAGACGCACAATCGCACACAAAAAGGCACACGCACACACCACACACACACGACGACACACTTATGCATGCATGCGCGAAGAGTGACACACACACACACACATGCAGACACACACACACAACACACACACACACACACACACACACACACACAACACACACATACACACACATGCAGACACACACACACACAGACACACACACACATACACAAACGATGCATGCATGCATGCATGCTTTCAAAAAGAGGAGCACAGGTGCGGAGGGAGATGCGGCCGCACACTGCACCGAATTTCACCCTGTGTGTTACTGTCTGTGGCTACAGCAGGGTGTGTGTGTGTGTGTGTGTGTGTGTGTGTGTGTGTGTGTGTGTGTGTGTGTGTGTGTGTGTGTGTGTGTGTGTGTGTGTGTGTGTGTGTGTGTGTGTGTGTGTGTTTCATTCACTGCCATTCATCTGCCTGGTGAACTGGTATTGGGGTCATTGCCTTCATAAGCCTTCAGATAAAGAGAGGAAGCGGGAGGTGGAGGAGAGAGGAGAGGATAGTGGAGAGAGAAAAGAATGAGAGAGAGAGAGAGAGAGAGAGAGAGAGACAGAGAGAGAGACAGAGAGAGAGAGAGAGAGAGAGACAGAGAGAGAGAGAGAGAGACACAGAGAGACATTGTGGCCCAGCCATTGAGCAGCAGGCTCTGTCCACAGCACTTCAGCTGCTGTAGTGCTGTGGTGTGGACAGAGCCTGCTCCTCTAAGCCCTGGGAAAAGCCACCAGCGAGGACGCATTCCTGCACTGCTGCAGGAAAACATGGCTCCAGATCAGCTGACCAAAAGCCAAAAAAAAACAGCTGACTTTTAATTGTTATTGTTATTTTTTTACCCCTATGCAGTTTTGAAACTCTGCAGTGGGTTTTCAATGGGTTTCGCAGGCCATAAGGTTATACTGCATCCTCAGGCCATAAGGTTATACTGCATCCTCAGTGCCATAAGGTTATACTGCATCCTCAGCATATACTGAAAAACTAATGTTGGTGTTTATGTTGTGTTTGGATTTATCTTTGATTTATTTTTACAGTTGCTTCTCATTTCGTTCAGGCACTTTGCTGCGGTACTGCTGCACTGTGGTGGCAGCGGCGAGGGGGGCTTTTGTAAAGAACAATGAAAACCCAGCAGTACGCACGGCACGGTGGCTCAGTGGTTAGCACTGTTGCCTCACAGCAAGAAGGCCCCGGGTTCGAACCCCGGTCTGTCCCAGGTCCTTTCTGTGTGGAGTTTGCATGTTCTCCCCGTGTTCGTGTGGGTTTTCTCCGGGTGCTCCGGTTTCCTCCCACCATCAAGAAAGACATGTATGTTAGGGTTAATACTCCTGTCAGTGCCCCTGACCAAGGCACTGGCAAAAGAACTGGAGTTGGTCCCCGGGCGCTGCACTGCGGCTGCCCACTGCTCCTAGTTCTAGGTTCCTAGTAGAGGATGGGGCAAATGCAGAGGATGAATTTCCCCACGGGGATAAATAAAGGATAACTTAACTTAACTTAAAGTGGCAGAACTAAATGAGTAACAACCGTACTATCCGTGGTCTTGTGGAGGAGGATGTCCTCCCTCTAGCTGAAGGTGCAGCGTAAGAACAGGATCCAAAACTCGGCTCAAATCCAACCACCAGGGGGCGGGGAAAGCGATGAGTCAGCACTGTCGTCGGGGGGGAAAAGCAAGCAGGCAGGTGGAGGTGGTCAATGATGATTTCATCACCTGCCACTTCCAGCAGAACATGAAGCTGACAGCCAGCGTTGGGCTGGTGGCCAGAGGTCAGGAGAAGGTCAGGGCTCAATTACAGGAGGCGCTTCAGGACTTGTGCTGTCTTGTTGGTATATTGGCATGTTGCACGGCCGTTTGCAGGTCAAGGAGCCAGGAGGAGGAGGAGAGGTCACGTGCAAATAAGCCCCGAAACCCCATGGCAACAGCAGCAAGAGGTCAGCTGAGAACATCTGCAGCTCAACCCCTGAGGGGTCATCATACCACTGTGCACTGCACAACTTACACGCCTACTCCATCTACTTCTACTACGTTCTATCCTACCTGTAGCTGGCTGGGGAAGACACAAACCAGTAGGGGTGGGGGGGGGGGGAATCGATACACCATAGTATCGCGATAGTTTGCCTATCGATATTTGGACGCCAAGTATCAATATAAAAATAATAATAATAATAAAAAAAAAAATTAAATTGCAGGCCATGCCATGCCAGGCCACCGGGCATCTGCCCGAAGCGCCTGCAGTGGGGAATTGAGTCCAGAGAAGCTTAATAATGTAGCCTACATTTTGGGCAAAAACAAAACAAAACAAAACAAAACAAAAAAACACTGCATCTTTTACTTCCGGTGAGGTCAAGGAAAAGGTAGGAAAAGGAGTTAGACAATATATCGAAATATCGCAATATTCAATATATCGCAATATCGGCGATATCGCAATACTATCGTATCGTGACTCAAGTATCGTTTTAGTATCGTATCGTGGGCATCTGGTGATTCCCACCCCTACAAACCAGTAGTGTTCACGAGAGGAGAACCCATCTTTCTATTTCCTATATGTCTTAGTTTGAGTGACAGACAATGAAGCGATCTCCAATCTTGAAGCTTTTGAGATTCTTGGACAGACAAGATAAGGACTGTGTGTGGCTAGCGTGCACACTGTACCACTTTCTTTACGTTTCTTTTTTCCAGTGAAGCAAAATGCTATTTTGGGATGAGTATATCAGGCAAGTGGCACCCTAACTTTTTAATTAATCCAAGCATTGACAAACCAACTGGCAGAAATCATGAGGAATCTTATACCCACAGCAATCATGTGACAAACACTTATAGTGATGTTTGATGGATCTCTCTCTCTCTCTCTCTCTCTCTCTCTCTCTCTCTCTCTCTCTCTCTCTCTCTCTCTCTCTCTCTCTCTCTCTCTCTCTCTCTCTCTCTCTCTCTCTCTCTCGTGACTAGGTAGTCTATCTCTCTCTCTCTCTCTCTCTCTCTCTCGTCCATGTGACTAGGTAGTGATAATGATGGTCATGATAATTAGGGAGTGATTAGAGGAAGCATGTAGGGAGATGTTTTTAACACTGAAGAAGTCATTCATCCCTGCTTGTTAATTAGATTTTGAGAGAGAACTGAGGAAAAAGAACACGTCATCCACCCACAGTCGCCTGTTAAAGTCAACCAGTTCATGCACATGCAGTAATGATGGTGCTGGTAGAAAAGGGTAGCTTGCAGAGTCTTCTAACATCTAGAAGAAACACACAGAGATTTCTCATAGCATTTTGCTGTAGTTGAAACCCTCACATCTCAAAAAAAGTTAGCTTTTTGACAACTGAGGAAAAGCCACCAAATTCCCTATTGGCATCCATGCTGTATATTATATATAGGGATGTCCCGATCACCTTTTTTTGCCTCCAAGTCCGAGTCCGAGTCATATGATTTTGAGTATCTGCCGATACCGAGTCCCGATCCGATATTTCTGCAATGCATTGCAGAAATAGTTGCGACAACAAGTTGGGACAACTTGGATGCTTCTTTTTCCTTTCTTTTAAGTGTTTAAGTGTTTTTATTTTAACCAACCAATATGACATCTTTGTACGGCTCTTTTATCACAACCACAACTCAGTTAGTGCAGCATTGGTTTTAAACCAAGTAAACAAAATAAAATATCTTTACAGCTTATCAATGGTGCAGCACAAAATAACAAAAAAAAAAATATGACACAGACTGTTTTTTTCACTACAAACTCACCATGTTGAAATCTAGCAATTTAAGGTGAAAGGTTGTTTTGTGAAAAAGGTTCCACCCCCCCATTAGTACACAAAGAAGAGGACTATCCATTCCACATAAAATGGAGTCATTTTAGAATCAGTAAATAGGTATATTTTGTAAGATAAAAACTGACTCTGAGAGAGAAATTACTGTCTTAGGCTATCTCTGGACACGGCTGGTATTCATTTGCATGCGGCGTTTCACGGCTGTCTGCTTTTGTTTCGAGTTTCGGCCAATGAGCCACATCAGAATGAAGCATGCTTGCTAGATGGGGGCGGGGTGCAAAGCTCTGTTTACAAGTGAGACAACATGGAGAGTCACTGAGGACAGTCAGTGTGGATTAAAATGATTGAAACTTTATCTGGGAGACGAGTGCAGTCCGGCCACTTCTTCTGACAACATGGAGGACAGATTTTATTCACAAGACAGACGGAACGCGGACAACAAAAAGATACATGTTCGTTATGGGAACTTTACTGATGATGCAGGCAGTGCAGAACACTTCTGGCTTTTCTTCCTAGTCTGACTCCTAGGTGAGTTTAATCATGATCCCTAACTAACGTTACGTCTTGTTTCTGTTTTAGCCACTGTGCGACCATCTAGTTATGATTGGACATGTGTTTTTGTATGTTTTATCGCGTTCTGATGTGTGGCTAGTCGAACACTAAACAAAGAGTATGGAAGGAAAGAAGCGACAATTCACAAGAGAACCGTGGCCATTGTGGCGCCGCAGACAACAGGACAATAGCACAGAGAGGTTTGTTGCGCCCCAAAATGGCCGATCTCTTGTGCGCTGTTGCACTGGATTAGTTGTCGCTTCTTATCAATGCTCACTCCCCACTACTAAAGTTAAAACTGCGTGTGTTGCTGCGCAAGAGGGCTCGTGTTTACGATGAATATGACAAATTGCAATGATAAAATAAATGACAGGTGGTTTATTTGGATGACTGAAATGTGAGAATTGCCATATTTGTTTTGTGACGTTTTTATACATAAAAATCCGATCTCTTCCCCCCGATTCCGGATCAGTTGAAAATCACGTGATCGGCCCCGATTTCCGATCACGTGATCGGATCGGGACAACCCTAATTATATACATCCATACATGAAAGCTTCAGCTGAGCCGTACGCTTTTCAGACTTAACATTGTGTGAAAATGCAAATTTTCAATTCATCCACAAAAAAAGAGAGAAACACCAAACCCAGTCTCACAAGGTTTTCACAAATCCTAATTCAACCACCAGTGTTCTCCTGTCCGTCGGTGTGAGGGGTTGGTTACCGGAGCCACAGCAACTGGCATCATGTTAAATGTACATAGATACTGAAGCTATACACGCAGTGATGGTCGACTTTAATCGAGTGAGCATCAGTACCAACAACAACAACTCACACATCTCTATGCATTTATTGTGCTTGAAGTTAATGCTTCTTCTAAGCCATTCTTGCTTTAGGTGGAAACTAGGGGTGGGGGAAAAAATCGATTCACCTAAGTATCGCGATTTTTAATGTCACGATTTTTTGGATCGATCTTTTATTCCAGAATCGATAATCGCAAAAAAAAAAAAAAAAAAATTTTTTTTTTTGGTGCTTGCAGTCAGGCCACTCACTAAACAGCAGGCCAGGCGCTGCCTACTGGTTTAATAGTGGTTTTATTACTTTATTAGTTAGTCTGAAGTAATAATTACACTTCAGGCCGGGGTTAAAGTGGGTGCATCTCATTGTAAAATTGGACTTCAAACGGCCCAAATCTGGCTTCAAACGGCCCAAATTGGGCTTCAAACGGCCCAAATTTCACGCGCGTCGGCCCATATCGGCCTGGCCTGCTTGGTATCTAATGCCCGGCCTGAATTATGATCCCAGTCCGCCCCTGTTTTTAACTATATCGCCCAGCCCTACTCATGATATAATATACAGTCTCTAGTGTATGATTCAACTTTTCCCATGTTCTAATCTAGTGTAAAAAAGCAAACAAACTGAAAAAATAAAAGAAAAAAATAAACAAAAATCGCAATAAATCGTAATATCGAATCGCAATAATCGTAGAATCGCAATACTTAAGAATCGCAATATAAATCGAATCGGCACCCAAGAATCGTGATAGTATCGAATCGGGAGATAAGTGAATCGCCACAGCCCTAGTGGAAACCTTCTATTATTTTTCAGGAAGTAAAGACACTGAACAGAAATTGAACTGGGGCAGATTTATTTTTTATATTTTTCAGCAGAAATTGAACTGGGGCAGAAGAAATGCTACTGTTGCTAAAACTTTTTTTATTTTTTACTTTAAGGATCTTCAACAACAGCATCAAGTTGCCATATAAAGATATATTTGTTTGGCTTTTGGTGAAAAACATGGGCAACTTCAGCCCAGGACCACATGCGTCATTTAGCAACCAGGTGACCTCATGCAACTCGAGCCAATTCGAGGAAACTACATCTTCCAAACAGCCCAAGTTTGGCACTGATGACATCACTGATGACATCATCACTGATGACATCGCAGGGCTCGACATTAACGGCTGCCCGGTTGCCCCGGGCAACCAAAAAAAACATGGGGCAACCATTTCTTGGTCTTTGGTTGCCCCAGGGGCAACCACGATTTAACATGCAACAAAATATGTACAGCAGCAAACAGCAAAATATACACAAAATAAATGTTTTAATACTTGTTGTGAGTGACATATATGTGACATTTTATTGCTGTTACAATCGGAACGATGTTATTAATTACCAGTCGGAACCTACGTGATGCATGCTGCACGTGCGGTATGTTTAACGAGTACTGACTCGGACAGGTGGGGCTGCTCGCACACAATCACAGCGGCTGCAAGACGCAAGAAGAACCGCGTCCGCCCGCAGCCCCGCACAGAAACAAAGGACGAGGAAATTGTCATCGAGGTGAAATACCCGTGCGTCTTTGAACGGGACGGAAAACGAATGCTATACTGCAAAGCATGTAGCCTACAACAAGCGCTTAATAGGTCTCATTATGCTTCCCGCATCTGCGAGTGTCCGCACGGATAAGTGAGTCAAATCAGCAGAGGCGCCCCTCCACAAGGCTCCTGTGCAGACGGTTTTCGCCTGGCCGTGCACACCCCGAATTGTGTAACTACGTGGACGCGGCTGAGCGGACAAAGTGGAGTTTTCAAGACTCCAGCTCACTTCCGCGAGCAGAAACCCACACAGTGTATAAACGCTCGACACTTTTCCTCGTCAAGATTCAGTGTCTCTCATTTCCATGCGACAGCCCAAACTTCAAGCATAATTCCAGCATAACGCTATACTGCAAAGCATGTAGCCTACAACAAGCCTACAACATACACCTCGACCAGGACATCCTTCAAAAACGTTTTACCACCGCGTACTGTATATGTGCTGAGGAATGATTTGCATCCCTGGGTGAGAGAGAGAGGGATTGCAGGGCCGCTTCTGGGCCTTTTGGGGCCCTATGCAACATCTTAGAGTGGGGGCCCCAAACCACTGTCATCATAGTATCCCTGAATGAACATGAGGAGGCATAGGCTACTTCATTATCAATAACGCTTTTAATTAATAAATTAAGCACAATATGAACAATAACTGTTAAAAAATATATGAAAATGAAAGTTCACAAATATTAGTTAAATCATTTCAGTGCAAATGCATTATAAAAACAAAAAATAAGATTTGTTTAGAAAACGAAATGACACAAATTTATTATTATTATTATTATCATTATTACTACTATTACACCCAGTGCGCACGCTGAATAGGCCTATCTATATACTATAGACTATTATACTTACTTTTCTGTCACATCGTCATTATTAAGCCGGCATAGTATCTTAATTACTCAAAATATAAGGCGACTAAAATTGGGCAACCATATTTTTATTCGGGCAACCAAAAGCTCTTGCCAGGTTGCCCCTCCGGCAACCACTTTTAAAAGTTAACGTCGAGCCCTGCATCGTCACCATTTCGACAGCCCAAGTTTGGCACTGATGACTGATGACATCATCACTGATGAAATCATCACCGTTATCCATCCCTGACTGACCATTCCTGACTGAATGAATGAATGACTCACCCCAAAAAGCCTTCTCTGGACCACAAGCTGCGCAAGGCTGCGCAAGTGGTAAAATAAAAAATAGAAAAATATATATATAAGAAAAAGAAAATCCTGATATGGGCGTAAGATTCAAGATTGTTAATGTGACAGTGCACAGCTGGAAACAGGGTATACTTTGAACAGAAATCAAATGACTATAGATTTGATGTTGTTAGATTGTAAAGAGAAACTGTACTGCAGAGCTCTTGGACAGTAGACAACAAGAAGATATGGCTGCACTTTATCTACCTAATGTCCTCCTGCTGTGGAGAACTGAACATTTACATTGATCCATCTAACGTCAGTGCTGCTGAACAAAGGAGCACTTAGCCTGAATATGGCCGTCATCCACGGGAGAGAAAGGGTTAAAGTGTATGGATTGAAGGTGTGTGTGTGTGTGTGTGTGTGTGTGTGTGTGAGGGGGCTTAGATAATCTGTCTTGAACTAAGTATTGAGATGTTATTTACACACTAATGACTTAATGACCTGCTCGGGTAATTAAACAGCCAAAAACTTTGTAAAACAGGGGGGCTGAACACTGCGGAAGGGAAGCAGGAGAGGGAACAGAGGTTGCCTGGCTCCAGACCTTTGAACCGAGTGGGCGGATTCGATTCTGGTCTGGCGTCCTGACACGCAACAGTGTTATATATATATATATATATATATATATATATATATATATATATATATATAAACATGCGGTCCAATCAGTGCCAAGAGGGACTAAAGATAAGTCAATCAGCATCAATAAACGGCGCATTGGGCGGGACTAGTAACACCGTTGTCAAGTGCGTCGGACCTAATAACAACAATGGCGACCGTGATAGACGCTGCTATCGAGGTTGTTCTAAAGTAGCAATCACTTTGAAATGTGAACAGCTCTCTGCTTTGACATTTATCCAAAGGGGAGATGTTTATTGCGTTCTTCTCCCCCACTGGATTATATTCAGGCCCATTTGTTGTTGGTCTGTAATGACTGGTTAGGGAAAATGGAATCCCCCTCAGGGGGAATCCGCCCTATGGAAATTGCTTAGAGTGGAGGCAATGTCAGACTGAAGAAGGAAATGGAGCATAACCAGTTGACAATAAGTCTGATATGAGGCTCGTAAAGAAGAGGAGGAGAAGCAGAAATCATAAATGACAGAGCCAAAGGGGAGCGGGAGGAGAAGGAGCTGAGGATGAAGACGACGAGGGAGAGAAGAAGGAGAGAGATGTGACAGGCAGCCATGAGCCCAGAGGGCAGGCAGGGAAGTCAGGATCAGACCAGCACACACACACAGTACTGTACAGTACTGTACTGTACTGTACAGTACAGCACAGTACTGTACTGTACAGTACAGTACAGTACAGTACTGTACTGTACAGTACAGGGCAGGAGGAGGATGAGCCTTCAGATTGGATCTGTGGAGGTGGAGTTAGGAGCTGATATGATGCCTGGGGGGTCTGAGGATCTGTTCCATCTTAAGGAACACATATCTGGCCTCCAAGCTGCTAAGACGAGACCCTACTGAGGCCTGAGGCATCTAGGAGGAGGAAAGTGGGGGAGAGGATATGGAGCAAACGGCAAGGGAGAGAGAGAGAGAGAGAGAGAGAGAGAGAGAGAGAGAGAGGGAGAGAGAGAGAGAGAGAGAGAGAGAGAGGAGAGAGAGAGAAAGAGAGAGAGAGAGGGGTGGAGGGTGGTGAGGTGTAAACGATCATACTGTACTCTCTCTCTCTCTCTCTCTCTGTCACTACCTCTCTCGTCCGTGCGCTCCCTCCCTCCCTCCCTCTCTGCAGGCTTGGTGATAAGTCATTATGGCAGAACTCTGAGACTCCACTTGGATAATTGGGGCAAGGAAAGGAGAGGATCATGTAAGGGAAAGGGGTTGGGGGGGGGAGGGGAGTGGGTGCCACTGTGACCTGCATTTGTTTTTCCATATGGAAAGCCATTAGCTAAGCTGTATATAGTGTTTGCTCTATTTGTTGCACTTTTATATTTAGATTCCAAAAATGCAGAAATTGAATAATGGCGATCAGTGCAGCATCTTCACGGGCTCCGATTCAGAGTCTGCACAAATGCCCGTCCGTGGTACAAGTGTCACTTCTCTCAGGTGTTTGCTCCTCTAGAGAGAACACACACACCTGACTAGGGATGTTCATTTTGAACAATTTCCATAATCGAAATTCAGGAAAATTAACGATCAATTATCGATTATCGATAGCGTAATAATAATAATAATATATATATATATATATATTTTTACTCTGGTCTGGTAATAACGTTGCGCGTTCTCGGCCAGCTATAATGGAGATGCCGCTGTGTAGTAAGAATATCAGACACTAGCGCTGTGGCCAGATAAACAAACATGTCAGGTTACATGATGTAAGGCAATCGGTGTCTTCCAGCTTAGCTGACAGCAGAGTCAAACCCGCGGTAACGTTGACAACCACAGTCAGTTTTGTTGGTACAAAGGCCCGTGCCCAGCCACAAAACTAGAGACTATATGAAGCTCCACCTCACGTTAGTCGGCTGTGCAATGGAGTGGGGCGAGGAGGAACGAATTCCACCCAAACCTAGTCCGCAAAAAAATAAAAGAATAATAATAATAATCGAAAAAATTATAATAATAATAATCGGAAAAATATCCACGTGATCGAATTCATTCCTCAACGATCAATTATCGATTATCGATAATTGATGAACATCCCTACACCTGACAGTAGCTAACAAAGGCTGTCATGCATACAGCCTGGATCACAGATTGCCCAAGGAACTTTGCCTCAAGAAACAGCATAAAGCGTTAGATTGGTACATGTCAATATTTTCTACTCAAGTCTGCTTCATCATGATCCGCATCACTCTCATTTCCCTCCATGTTCTCTGTCCGTCTCCATTGTCGAAGGTCCAACAATGTGATGGAAGATTGATTTCAAATGTAGATTTCATGAAGAACCATTTTGGCAACGTTCTTAGCAGAAGGTGCAGTGACAGATTCCTTTCCTTTGCAGTGATATTCTGAAGCATATTGGACGTGCTGGACATGGTGTAGGTGTTTTCTTAAGGGGGCTGGCAAACAGATGTACTGCCAAACGATTTATTAAAAAACAATTTTCTACATAACTGTATGTAGTGTGTCAGTCACACCAACACTCACCTGACAAAAGGCTTGAATGCTGATTTAGCCCTGCGGTGTCCAAACTGTGAAAATGGAATAAAGTGGCTCTGGTTGTAATATACACTAATAATGTTCTGGCCTTAAAATAAATCAGATGCTGTTGACATCCTGAGTCCTTTCCCTGCTTCATGTCGCATGATGTCATCATCGCCTTTCTGCATTGTCACATTTTGTGCCGTGACAATTTTTCTGACATCTAATGTAGGAGCCACATGAAGAATGCTGATTTGCACATGCAAAGACACACACACACACACACACACACACACACACACAATATTATGCATATCATCCCTGCTTAATCGAAGCCATTAGGCATATTGAAGCAGACCTGGCCGTTTGGCGAGCAGACAGATCTATCTAACCTATAGCAGATGTTGAAATCCCCAAGCCCAAACCAAACACACTGACTGTAGGGGTTTAGTGGTGTCACGATTCCACAAATCCACAATTTTATTTGACTTTCGATTTTAAGGCCACGATTCGATACGAATCAGCTATATGATTGTTAGATTGTCGAGTGTTGATTTGCAAACATCAAGACTCAATGATCATATTCGGGGCTTAAACCCCTAAAGAAAGACCCTGGCAACTTGGCCATAGCAGGTGGATTTTCCAGTCGTGTTGTATCTAGGCTAACGGAGCTCCTTAACTAGCAGCTACGCTGTGTCCTCATTGAATTGCTGCTGCTTATGATTTCGATGATGGAAATTTGAACGCTCATTTCGATCAGAATTGAAATTGTGACACCCCTAATATTATTACATTTCAGGGTTTTCCTGGCTCAGAATGGGCCTTTGAGGGGGTGACTGACACGACCATCAATGTACAAAATAATGTGAGACTTTAACTTTGAAATTCTCTAAAAGGATACAGTAATAAAGCTTGATTCTGAGTTAGTATACAGTCAGGTAGTCTGACTCACTGGAGGCAGGCTGCGGGGATACGCCCGCTCCCTGGGTGTCAGCTCTCAAACGCCTCTACCGCTGTGAAGCAACAACAACGCTAGCTAACAAGCCAGCGATGGTTGTAAAGATAACAGAGCCTTTTCTTCCGCTATACCAGAGTGAGAGTAAGAGCAGCCAGACTCTCTCCTGTGCTGCTACAGCGTGAAACGGAGATAGTCTGGCAAGCGAGACTAGCAGTGAGGGTTGTCCTGAACTAGATCAGGAATATGGGGGGCGTGGCTTGGGCCTTCAGCGGGGGGCTAAATCCTCTTTGGGGGGCGTGGCTTAGGCCTTCGGCGGGGGGCTAAATCCTCTTTGGGGGGCGCCAAAAATTCTTCTAGGCAGGAAAAACCCGGCATTATTATGACTCACATACTAGATGGTAGAAATATCCACATATAGCATCTGTAATAGAAACCCTCCCACGGTGCAGCTAGCAGTGCTGTGTGCATGTGTATGAGTGTGTGTGTGTGTGTGTGTGTGCGCGTGCATGCGTGCGTGTGTGTGTGTGTCTGCATGTGTGTGCGTGTGTGTGTGTGCGTGTGTGTGTGTGTCTGCATGTGTGTGTGTCCGCGTGTGCATGCGTGCAGTGTGCGTGCGCGTGCAGTGGGCACGGGGGCCTGAGACAGCTGGTGTAATGACATTTTCCCAGCGTGCAACAGAACAGCGTGTCATCTCGCATGGCTTGGCGAGCCCGGAGATTCAGAAAGCGTTCCCATTCAAATCAATATTCTCAACAGTGGTCATTTGGCTGCGAGTGAAGCAGCAGAGAGGGGGATTATCACTCAAGACGATGGTGCTTTAGTGGCGTGTGCTGCTCTAATGCGTGACGGCGCGTCACCGAGATGAGCGTTGGCAAAGTGCAACGAGACGTATGGCTGCTGGCCGCGTTGCTGAGGAAGCGGCGGTAGCCATCGTCTGACTGGAGCTGCCAGAGTGGAGCAGCTGGGCCGGAACGTTCCAGCTCCATCATACAGTTCGTTGTTCCCGCATTGAACGATCTTCTCATTTCCATGAATACTTTGAGGGTGCGCTTCTACAGCATTCATCACGCAGATGTTCCACACCACACAGTTTAGATGCCAAGTCCACCAGGGACAGCCTTTTCTAGCTTGTTTTTCTCTCCCCAATTGTACTTGGCCCTGTCCCCCGGTCGTTGCTCGAACCCCTCTGACGATCTGGGGAGAGCCGTAGACTAGCACATGCTTCCTCCGATACATGTGAAGGCGCCAGCCGATTCTTTACACCCGACAGCGAGGGGTTTCACCGGAAGGACATACATAGCGCGTGGGAGGATCACACTATTCCCCCCCCCCAGTTCCCCTCCTCCCGAACAGGCGCTCCCCCGACCGACCAGGACTCATACCCCACTGGCTTCCCAACCGCAGACGCAACCTGTATGAACCTCTGACCAAGACGGAAGTAGCGCTGCCGGGAATTGGACCCAGGTCTCCGCGGTGGGAGGCGCCAGTGCTTTTACCTCGACACTCCCCACACGCCCAGGAAGAGCCTTTTCTATTGGTTGGAGTTGTCCTGTATGCCAGGAAGAGCCTTTTCTATTGGTCGGAGTTGTCCTGTATGCCAGTAAGAGCCTTTTCTATTGGTTGGAGTTGTCCTGTATGCCAGTAAGAGCCTTTTCTATTGGTTGGAGTTGTCCCGTATGCCAGGAAGAGCCTTTTCTATTCGTTGGAGTTGTCCTGTATGCCAGGAAGAGCCTTTTCTATTGGTTGGAGTTGTCCTGTAGGGCGGCGGCCCCCATTGTCACTGGCATGTGTGTGTATGGCTGCACCTGTGTTACATCGCACACTCATTTCATTCAAGCCAGTCTGACACGAGGCAAACTGATTCAAGTGTAATAAAACTACTGCCACAGCAGATGAGGGGGCACGCCTGGCCAAATTGGTACTAAACTGATAATAAGCCAGCTGTTCAGTCTCTCTCTCTCTCTCTCTCCCCCTCTCTCTCTCAAACGTGTGTGTGTGTGTGTGTGTGTGTGTGTGTGTGTGTGTGTGTGTGTGTGTGTCTCTCTCTCTCATCTGTCTGTCTCTCTCTGAATGGATGGATTCCATGCCAGGCGGAGGCAGGCAGAGCCAAGTCAATAAATGTATGACAATATTAGTCTAAATTCATAGCAAGGATTCATATGAATACGCCTATTTCACATTACACCCAAATCAGCCATTTTGTGTCTAAAAGGCAGGAAGTAAAACAAAGAAGAGGTAGGTAAACATACAATTTATATCAGTGCATGCCGCCTAATTTATTTATTGTCAGAACAACCATGACCCCGAGAGGAGAAGGAGGAAGTGGAAAGAGAAAGGAAAGAAAGAGCCTCTTCCCGCTTTACGTCAGGCTGTGTGTGTGTGTGTGTGAGTGTGTGGGTGTGTGTGTGTGTGTGTGTGTGTCTGTGCGTGTGTGTGTGTGTGTGTGTGTGTGTGTGTGTGTGTGTGTGTCTGTGTGTGTGTGTGTGTGTGTGTGTGTGTGTGTGTGTGTGTGTGTGTGTGTGTGTGTGTGTGTGTGAGTGTGTGTGTGTGTGTGTGTGTGTGTGTGTGTGTGTCTGTGTGTGTGTGTGTGTGTGTGTGTGTGTGTGTGTGTGTGTGTGTGTGTGTGTGTGTGTGTGTGTGTGTGTGTGTGTGTGTGTGTGTGCGTGTGTGTGCGTGTGTGTGGCCATCTGTGTTTAATGGCAGTGTCTGCCACCTTACTTTCTCCCAGTTTCTCCTGCTGACATTTGAACAGCCGGAGGCTCTCCTCTCTAAGCCCATTCTTAAAGGAAAGATCCTCAACTTAATGACAATTCACTTTTCTTTACAACAATCTCACAAGGTTTGTGTTTTGTTTGCACATTCAAATGCTAAAACACAGGTGGAATAAACGGAAGGGGGGGCGGGACAGACTGTGCAGGTGAGATTAAGTCAGCCATGTGTTTAAATGAAGGCAGGAAGTAAGTAACACAGGTGCAAGCAAAACCTTAACGAGGCCCCCCGGGCACTGGAACACCTCAATGGATTGGAAGTTGGAATCCCTCGTTAATGTTTTGCTTGCACCTGTGTTACGTCCTGCCTTTTAGACCCAAAATGGGCGAATTGGGTGGGAAGTGAAAAAGGCGAATGAAAGTCACCTTCAAAGGAGAAACAGCTCCACACACACACAGGAGGTGCACTTTTGCCCTTACAGTGAGAATAATTTGATTAAGCCGTTTATGCAGCTACAAAAAGCCTTTTCTTAATAGTCCCCCTTGTTTAATGCAATTTTCCATACGGTGGCGTCTGAACAGCAACTACCTTCTCCTCTAATGCCTGCAAATTGACGTAACATAAAGTGCTGTGCATGGATATGGAGTTATTGCATTATCGAATTTGAGTTTGGGGGGGATTTCTGCCTTTAATACCCCCCCGGCCCAGAGTCCTCCCTCCATTCATCAAGGAGTAGAACGATTGGTTTTTGGACAGGCGGAGGACCACGGTGAGCCAATCAGAGAGGGCCTGGGTGTTTAGCCATGCAGGAGCAGTAGAGGCGCTCACACAGCGACCTTGACTGATCACCTCCTCCCTGGAGCGGAGGAGTGGAGGAGCATGTTCTGCAGGAGTCAGCACCACACTCCAGGTCCATGCCTTTAAAAAAACACTTAGGAATAAAGGGTGTATTAACTGCGTATTGTATTCTAGCGATTTTTTTTTAATCTTAGAAACATTATTTTTTTGTTTCTCTTGTTCTTGACTGATCACCTCCTCTGGCCTGTTTTGGACGTGTCAGCACTACAAACTTTGCATTTTATCCGCTGAAAATTGCGGATGGTCGGGGCCCATGTGGATTTCACGCAAAAAGAAATATCGATAGAGGCGATTGGACATGGGGCCGACAGCCATGTGACACACAAGGCTTTTGCTCTGAGCCACATGCAGACCTCATGAGGATGAGGATTCTCAGCCACATGCATACCTCCATATGAACAACACGCAACAAACACATGCACACGCATACATGAGGATGATGCCTGCTAAAGAATATACGGTACACATATACAAATTAGTAGGGACATCTTCCTGATATTGAGATGCAGCCCCTTTTGCACAATCCACATCTCAATTATTTCAAAGCTTAAAAATCTCCTTTGTGATTGGTCGATTTATTAAGGCAAATCAATAAGAGATAACCGGCCATATCTTGTGCCCAAATGCAACGGCAAGCGCTATCTTTGCTCAGAAACTTAAAAAAAAATCTTCTAATTTTCACTGGGTGAAACACGTCCTTTGATGTACTTGATGTACTGACCCAGTGTGGTCATTAAAAGAAAGAAAGACAAAAAGATTCTGAGTGCTAGAAACTAGCAAAGATAATGCTAGCCCTTGCACTTGGGCGCAAGGTATAGCCCAATGGCTTTTTAGCTGGATTCACCTGTTCAGTGTACTTCATGAAAGGAGTACAGGCAGAGTAGATGCAAAGCAAACGAACAGAGACACCTTCCACCACACGCTCATGTCCCCGCCCACAAACACATGCACACGCTCAGATCCATCATCATTACAGCGTGGTGTCCTGGGGTTGCAGATGGGACGGACTAAGCAGCATGCGCGCCGTGTGACCTTTCTGCTGCTGAACCCTAGAGAGTATATCTATAATAAGAAGATGGCATCATACGTCCACAGCTATTGTACTACATAACACTACCACTGGGGGGTGGGGGGGGGAGAGAAGGATCAAACAAGACGAGTGAGGAATACAGTACAGGCTTGGAAGATGGCGCCCACCCCAGAGTTAAAGGATCAAACTAAAGTTGCTGAGTGGCGAAGCAGACATTATTAATAGAGGTCAGAGTTCATTGACTGGACCAGAGGATCCTCAAGATGGTATGGGTCGAGCCGGGGAAGGGCAGGCTGCAGTGTCGCGCGCGCGTGTGTGTGTCTGTGTGTGTGTGTGTGTGTGTGTGTGTGTGTGTGTCTGCGTGTGTGTGTGTGTCTGCGTGTGTGTGTGTGTGTGTGTCTGCGTGTGTGTGTGTGAGGGGAGGGGCGAGGCTTTACAATGGCAGTCTATGGAACAGCTGCCTACTCCCGTTCAGTCGCCCAAAATACACATTCCAACAGCGCCAGAAACACTCACATGTACATGTTGTGACTCGTGTAGCTACTCACCATGCCACAAAGTAATAATCCAAAGTTACGTGAAACGGTCGTTTTCGTAATAAATCCACACACCGAGAACTAACAAAGATGAATTGAACTAACAAGAGTACAACCGAAGTTACTTCCTCGTTTGCCATGAGGCGCATGCGCTGTGTGCAGTGCGCCATTGTAGCGCTAAGCTAAGTAGCAGTGAGAGCTCTACCACTGTTTGTACTGCACGCAGAGAGGAAATAAACCCATGTACATTCTAGTTTTGTTTTGATATCGACAATATGACAAATGGCATAAACTAAACTCTCAAAATGTTGGCGTATCCCTTTAATATTCTCATAAAAGTCCGGAAATCCTTTTGGAAGGGACTTTTAGAAGGATGTGTTTGAAGGGAGGCAGTCGTCCACCACAAGGTCATTGTGTCAATGACGGATCCAACAGCTCTCATCACACAGCTTTCTCATCATCATCATCACCACCATCATCATCATCATCACTGTCGTTGGATAGAGACAGAGAGCAGCGCTGTCTCTTTAAGCAACAGATGTCTGCTCTGGATGTTTGATTATTATTGAACACAAAGCCTAGTCTGACTCACTGACACCCCAGGATTAGATACACACACACACACACACACGAGCAGGAGAGAGAGAGACCCCACATCGACCATATGACAGCCCATGTTTAGTGTGTGTGAGTCTTAATCTCTACGGATTGATACCCCATGATTAGATACAGTGTGTGTGTGTGTGTGTGTGTGTGTGTGTCTGAGAGAGAGAGCAGATCAACAATCATCATTACCACAACACATGTTCATTAATCCCCATCACAAAGCCTGCTATTGTATTGTTATTGTATAAAGTATAAAGTTAATCTGTTTGTCAGTGTGTGAGCTGGGTGTTCTTTGTGTTTTTACTTACAGTTCTACTGCATTGCAAAGGAAATACGCCATATTGTCCAGAGACATTTTAATGCGACTGATGCACGTGACACAGGTCCACAATCAAATGAGATCATTGAGATCATTTGGTAACATTATTCAAATGGAACATGATTGGCTAAATACAGTAACAATATGCTATCATATTACCGTATATCATGCACTTTTAAAGTTGTAAAGCGTATCTCAAGTCTTTCCTAACCATCTAACATCTCTCTCATAAGTCTTTGTAAGCCATCGAGCCCAAAGAATCTAATGAAATACAGTCAAAGCCATTTTGCAGCTCATCACACAGAGAACAATACAGAATATCCAATAAGAAGCGTGCCACTCGAGGAGCTCCTGTATATTTGAGACGCACGTTGCAGAAACACAACTCCAGCTAAAAGAGTGCAGAAATCAAACAGAGTGGCTGAGTAGTGGGCCAAACGTTTGATTTAAATCACAGTCCTTCTCCTCCTAGATGCACTGGTTTCATTCTATCATTTGATGTCCTCATATAACACCGTGCACCTACGGCTGAAGGATATATCCCCTCTCACTAATGAATGAAAAACCAGTGTGGTTGGAAATTCAGACTGAATACATTATTTGAAAAATGAGACGGCACTCGGCGGTAGAGTGCATAGCTCCGCTAAAAACCTTTCGACCAAGTTTTGTGGTGTTACGTTCACGATCCGTGTGGAAATTACGGTAAGCACCTTTTTGTGATTGGCCACGGCCATTGTCATGCCCCCTTTTGGCCAGTGGCCGCGCGGGAAGTTAATCAGTTCTAAAGTCGCCCATCATGACCTGCTTTTCTACTAAGTTTCATACAAATCGGGTGATAACTTTCGGAGATCTCCTGCAGACAAACAGACAGACGAGAAACGGGGGCGAAAACATAACCTCTGGGGCCAACCGTGTTGGCGGAGGTAATAATCAGCATACTCACAAAAAGGTCCTGCGGTGGTGTACATTGACAGCTACGTGTACCGAGGCAGAATATCAATTCTGTAGCACGGCACGTGTCCTGCACTCTCTCTCTGTCTGCTATACTATCTTCATCTGTCTAATATGCTATCTTTTTTTTCTCCCCCACTCATCTTGTCCTCTCCTCTCATATTCTCATGTCATCTCTCCTTTCATATTCTCATGTCATCTCTGCTTTCGTATTCTTCTCTTCTCTCCTCCTGTCCTCACTCCCCTCACTCCCCCACTTCTCTCCTCCTGTCCTCACTGCCCTCACTCCCCACTTCTGTCCTCACTGCCCTCACTCCCCACTTCTCTCCTCACTGCCCTCACTCCCCACTCCCGGGTACAGGAGTCAGAAGTATGAGTTGTCGTGCATTCAAGTGCTTTTAGTCAGACATAATTAAATGGGCCTCGTTATTTTCGGTGGCCGTTTCATTTCAGAACTCAAGTGTAATAAAGAGGATAAAATGTAATTGATATATACATTTATTAGCTATGTTTTTTTTGTGTATGCTTTACTAAAGTACACTTGACACAACTAAGTACGGTAAAACAAAAAAATATAATGCATAATAATAAATAGAATACATCAGTTACCATCAGCTGCGTCCATATTCTTCACCGTTAAACAGCAACTTGAGTCACATGTGTGATTTCATACTGGTAACCAGAGCGGTATAATAGAAGAGTTCCGACATCTCCATTCACTCCAATGGACCAGTTTTTTTTTCCAGGAAGTAGAAAGTGGAACTCTTGAGTAAAAAAAGCAGCACTGTCGAGTTGCAGCAAAATAGACAGTTTGTGTTGTACTTTGAAAGGGTTTTTCATCCCTTGAATCAAATTGTACATTATCAGCTTTATTTTAGCATGCAAAAGTAGAGCGAGACCCATTCCTGGCTGTTCATTGGCTAATGAGTCTCGCATTTTGGTCCTCCGCTGACGCCACTCTCTTACTAGAGGACACTACTGGTAACTAACTGTCACTGTGTGTGATTTCATACTGGTAACTAACTGTCACTGTGTTGCAGCTGTTCCCGTGAGCGCTTTATTTGGAATGATGATATTCTGAAGGCAGCATTGAGTGGCTGGAGTGAAAGCGAGCTGCCTTGGCAGTCAGTCCCTTTGTGCTGCTGTAACTAAACATGACAGACAATATGGCCGCCTGGCCTGCTGCTGTGTGCTGTAACTAAACATGACAGACAATATGGCCGCCTGGCCTGCTGCTGTGTGCTGTAACCAAAGAACTTTTATGGAAAGAAATGGCAGCTCCATATTGCCCCATTGCAACATCAGCGCCCAGCAGCCTCCGCCATTTTTGATTTTTGGAAACGTGACAGCGCCAAAAGAACCTCGCAGTGGTCAGCTGCGGTAGCGCTGGCCCCTATAATCAGCCTCTCAAAACAGTAACTCAACGGGAGTTGAACCTCGGGTCCTTTTCATTAGCTATTTATCTTGAAAAAACTAAAAAACTAAAACGAAAGATTTTGCTTAGTTTCCACAATATGGTTGTTGTTTTACATCCCTGCACTACACCACTTCAATCAAGATTTGCAGTACGCCCGGAAAAGATGTGAATCCCCAAAGTTTAGAGTGTTCTCCCGTTGAGTTACTGTTTAGAGAGGCTGATTATAGGGGCCAGCGCTACCGCAGCTGACCACTGCGAGGCGCATTCTGTTTCCAAAAATGGCCGGAGTGTCATCTCTTTCCTTCCACGATCTTTGCTGTAACTAAACATGACAGACAATATGGCCGCCTGGCCTGCTGCTGTGTGCTGTAACTAAACATGACAGACAATATGGCCACCTGGCCTGCTGCTGTGTGCTGTCACTAAACATGACAGACAATATGGCCGCCTGGAGGGGGATCAAGGCCAGGGGCTAAAAAGTAACAGTCTCACGTGGTCAGACCCACCGTCGACGTCAGCAAGCTTCACAGCGACGGAGCCAAGCAGATGCTGCAGGTGTAATCTGGTTGGCTGGGCTGTGATGGAAGTTACATCATACATCGCGCCTCCCATATTACAGTCCGGGCGAGGAAACAGTGAGTGGAGGAGCACCGTGAAGAGACTAGTCTCGCAGACAGTGCCAGGAGGAGCGACAGAAAAGTAGCGATAGGCCGACCTGTCTTGCAGGAAGAATGAGTGGGCAAGATCATTTAACAGCTGCGTTACAAAAAGTGTGCGAGGGCCACGGCGTATAGATGCTTTCTAGGATGTGTTTGTTGCAGTTGTAGTTGCAGTTCACCCGGGGTCGATTTAGCTGATGCACACATTCCCAATGCACCGCCCATGAGGTCCCTGGTGGTTGGTCAATTCATATGCCTGTCACGCATCTTTTTTTTTGGCTTGGGGGGGCGGGCTTTAAGCACTTTTCAGAGTTGCGTTGCAGACGTAGATATCATCTATGTAGATATCATCTACGTCTGGCACTGTGAGACTAGCGGCTAAATGGTGCTCCAGGCACAGCTCAGAGCCTGAGGCTGAGCTGCTCACCAACTCACATGACTCCAGCCAGCAAAGCTAATATGAGCTCAAATATGAATTTCACTGTTTATTCATTTCACTTCTAACCATTGTTGTTGTTTTTTAATACATCTGTCATTTTGGCTGTCATGTTTTGGCATTTAACATGTAATACTGATTTCTATGTTGCTCTGTCAATGTGGTCTATTGCATTGGATGATTGTATAATTGATGAGGCAGCTTGCACAGTTTAAACACACTGTGAATGCAATGCCTGGTCACTCTGAAGAAGACACTGAGGTGTGGAAACGTCAATGTTCTTTGATCTGCACCTACAATAAAGACCATCTAAAAGGTGCGTTCACACCGACCTATTCAAGTTTTTCGCTGGCATCGAGTTTACATACAAAGTCAATGCAAACGAGCGATTGAGCGTATATTCGCCCCGGGAGAAAAATCGCTGGGCGTCCGAGCGACAGAGACAGAGTGATAGGGCGAAAATTCGCTCGTCGCCCGAGATGAAATATCCCAACTCGAGCGAAATTTCGCTGGCAAAAGTCGCTCGCTGCTCAACGCCGATTGGCTGCCGTGTGAGAGCGAGTCAAGGATCACACTGGCTTGGAACAAACCGCTGGGTTTATTAGTGTGGCAACAAGCCGCATTGACAGCCTGACAGCTGACATGAAGTGAAGTCTGTACTACCGGGATAGATACGCAAGCTCGCGTTAGCAGCACGCCGATAGGCTTAGCTTGTAAACAACTACGGTGGCTCGTAGTGGACAAAGATCACGACATTGCATTTTCATCCTGTCTAACGTTAGCCGTCGATGGCTTGATGTCCGTCAATCCTTGTGCCTGATGACGAGCGATTTAAACACAGCGATTCCAAAGGGTTGAATCGAGCGACGGGGAGAAAAATAAATATCTCGGTGTGTGAACACATCTTAAGATGACCCGTGTGCTCCAGTCTCCTCCTAGTTGATGGATTTCACTGTGTTTATGTGAATACCAAAAGCAGTAAGTAGCCTCTTACTTTGCATTCATCCAAGAGATTTCTCAGCAATGTAACACCGGCCCAATGCATCTCAAGGGCACAGAGAGACAGACGCCTTCAGGGTCTGCCTGCCTTGACATTTTCAGCATTGAGTCTTAACCACGGCAGGAAGGAAGGAACGGCTTGTTAGCTATTCTTAAGTGGAGCCGCGCAGATAGCAGTGACCGCCACGCCGCCGAGCGTCTGGGCGAGTCGGGCGACAGATAGCAGTGACCGCCACGCCGCCGAGCGTCTGGGCGAGTCGGGCGACAGATAGCAGTGACCGCCACGCCGCCGAGCGTCTGGGCGAGTCGGGTGACAGACAGACGCCCAGATGAATTCCAATAGGCTGAGGCCAGCGTTGCATTAGCATGGAGAGGGCGGCCTTCATTAAGCGCCATGTGGGTTTGTCTGGGCTGATAAGAGCCCAGCCGGGCGGGCAGGAGACCAGCCACGCATCCCCTCCCTACACAATGAGCAGCGGCTGACACACTGGAGCCCCCATGCAGATTAAGACTTAATGAAAAGCAAATCAGAGGAGAGAGAGAGGGAGAGAGAGAGAGAGAAAGAGAGAGAGAGGAAGAGAGAGGGAGAGACAGAGGAAGAGAGAGGGAGAGAGAGAGAGAAAGAGGAAGAGAGAGGGAGAGAGAGAGAGAGAGAGAGACAGAGAAAGAGAGGAAGAGAGAAAGAGAGAGAGAGAGAGAGGGAGAGAGAGAGAGAGAGAGAGAGAGAGAGAGAGAGAGGGGGGGGGGGGGGCTGAGATGAACAGGAGAGGATGGGGAGGAGTCACAATAGGAGTCACAACTGAAGGAGAGACAAAGTTAGACCAGGGAGAAGCCAAAGAATAAGTTGACTTGAAAAGTAGTTTGGTGGACACAGCATGGTGAGGACAGTGGTTCCCAAAGGGACCAGTAGGGGTCCTTGAGGGCGCTTCCAGGGTCCCAGCAAAATGAGGAATAGTTTAAATTCACTATTCCTTCACTCCAAAACTCTGGAATGGATGAATGTGGCTCTCCATTGTCATTAAGTCATATCTGCAGCTACACATTATGATCAAATGCTGGTCTGTGCTCTCATTTGTAGCTATTCTGGTTGTTCTCTATATGAAATGTTTGGGTCGGCTACTAGCCCTACTTTCAGATGCTGTGTGTGCCGAGTCCTGCCCACACACAGAGCACCAATCCAACACACACACACACACACCTCTGCCAAGCTAGCACATAACAAGCTCCCACATAGCTGTAGAGTGTGGGAGTGCATGGAGGAGAGAGAGAGAGAGAGACAGAGAGAGAGAGAGAGACAGAGAGAGAGAGAGAGAGAGAGAGAGACAGAGATTGAGAGAGAGAGAGAGAGAGAGAGAGAGAGAACATGGGGATGTGGAGGGAGACTGAATGACTCAGTGGCCACTGGCCAGCATGACACCCTTGTTAACATACACTGAGTGGAGAGGCGTGTGTGTTTCTTGTATGTATGCATTATTGTGGTTGCCGTCTGGGCACTCAGCATGGAACTTTCAAATGTTGGGGTTTGGCTCTCGGACAACAGATTGTCTCTCCACTTAGGAAAAACAGAGTCAATTTTATTTGCGTCCAAATTTAAGCTTAAAAAATCCCCGGGATTTTCAATTATGGTGGGTGACGTGTCCGTACCCTCAAAGGAGGAGATCACCTACTTGGGATGTATCCTTGACAACAAGCTCTCAGGCGAAAAGATGGCCTTAAAAGTTATCTCTAAGGTCAATCAAAAGACCAAATTTTTAGCTCGCATCTCCCCAGTCATAAACAGTGCTACGCTGTTGATACTGGCAAATGCTCTAATTCAATGCCATTTCGACTACGCCTGCTCCTCGTGGTTCACATCCACTGCAGCCAAACTTAAAACCAGACTTCAGACGGCCCAAAATAAACTGGTGAGGGTTGTCCAGGGCCTACACCCCAGAGCCTCTCTCCTCCGCTCTCACTTCCTCAGTCTCGGGTGGCTGAGAGTTGAGGAGAGGGTCTCTCATATCAAGCTGTGTATGGTCCACAGGATCATTAACCTGAAAGCCCCTGTGTACCTCTCTGGCTATTTCCTGAGGGTTAGCGAGGTGCACAGTCACTCCACCAGGGGAAGCTCAAACAACGTTGTTCCTTTTAAATTTAAAACCTTAATAGGTAAATTTACTTTTTTATACTCAGCAGCGATTCTGTGGAACAGTCTCCCCGAAAATATAAAAGATCTAGGGTCCAAACTCACGTATAAGTCCACCTTAAAACAGTGGCTACAGAGCGGCCCCTAAGGTTGGCCCTTTCTGCAAGAATTGATTCGAAATGATTATTGCAGAAGTGTAAAGGTTGTATTGTTTTTGTTACATGTATATTTATGTGTGTATTTAGGTATGTGTACAGGGGTGGAAGTGTGTACGCGTGTTTTTGTATATTATGTATTTATATGTATGTATATACATATAGATGGTTTTTCCTGTATTTATTTATGTGTGTAACGCATATAATGTTTAGTTTGTTAAATGTCCCTCGCGCACACACGCGCTCATACATGCACACATACACTCACTCCATTTGCTTCACGTCTAGGACCACAATGGA
This sequence comes from Poromitra crassiceps, assembly GCF_964638095.1. Classification (NCBI taxonomy): domain Eukaryota; kingdom Metazoa; phylum Chordata; class Actinopteri; order Beryciformes; family Melamphaidae; genus Poromitra; species Poromitra crassiceps. The sequence continues at coordinate 41,291,080 of NC_139632.1, forward strand.
AATAAGCCCTCGGGCTTTGTTGTGTTTTATTCCTTTTGTTTCAATGAATCTGGTCTTACGCTGTATTTCTCGTGCCATTGTTTCAATAAAGTATTCAATCAATCAAAATCAATCAATCAAAACTCATGTAACTGACTGACTCCCAGCATTTGACTGCACTATTACCGTTTATGTCCTTTGCATACTTGTATTTATGTGGACATAAATAAATATGTCAAATGTGTGTGTGCCTGCGTGTGACTGAGAGACACCACTTCAGCATCATTCCTCCCTCCACTCATCCATGGCTTTTGTTTTTGAGGAAGAAATGAAGCTGACACACACACACACATGCACGCACACACACACACACACACACACACACACACACACACACACACACACACACACGCACACACCATTGTCTTCATCTCAAACATGTCTTTGCCATCATTGCCTTTGATTACATACAGTAAGGGATGTAACGATAACCGGTTTTAATGATAACTGTGATAAAATTCCTTACGATAACCATACAGTTTCAAATTTTCATTCTCATTAAAACCGTGGTACCGTGATTACAGTGCTTTGAAAAACATGGTAAATACTGTCCATCATCAACCAAAGTTGGCAACCGTCTCCCAGATGCAGACGCGCAGCCTTGGAGAAATTATTTCAGTGAGTGTATCAATCCTTTTTGGACATTTTCAGCAATTTTTTACGAATACCGTGATAATACGATAACCGTGATAATTTTGGTCATGATAATCATGATGTGAAATTTTCATACCGTTACATTGGCATCCAATAAGGCCTGAGGAGTCGATCAAAGAGAGGATGAGAGGAGCTGATTGGGATCTCTTTAGAGCTGGGTATTGGTTCAAATTTCAAGAATCGATTCGATTCCGATTCACAAGGTTGCGAATCGATTAATTTCGATTAGATTCGATTCGATTCGATTCGATTCCGATTCGATCAATTTTCAATATTGATTTGGTTAGTGATACCAAAACGTGGTTTTTGAGCTGTACCCTGAATTACATGACTGTCCAGTTATGTAACACAGGGGTTTCCAACCAGCCAAGTAGATACATGGGGAAAAAAAGTTGCAGACCTGTTGTCAATTTTAATGGTTTTAGTTACACATATATTTACTCACCACGTGGTGACAAAGGGTAAATAACAGCCTTTTCATCTGTCAATAAAGACACTTTCACAATTATGCACAGTGATTTGATTTCAGCCTATATAATTTCTAAAAGTAGATATTAATAATGATCAAACATTTCCATTCATGTAGCCTACAGTATTTATGTTTTTGTTTCAACTACAAACATAATTAAACGTCAACTTGAAACTATGTTTCAACTACCACACACAGCATAATATTTTAGCCTGTTTATTAAAAAAAAAAAAAAAAAAAAAAAAAAAAAAAAAAAAAAATTTTTAATAAAAAAAAAAATCGATCTCTGGACATATGAATCGATAATCGAGGATTAAAATGAAAATCGATTAAAAATCGGAGAATCGATTTTTTTGAACCCAGCCCTAGATCTCTTGTGTTTGAATGAGGTGATAGTTAAGGATGACTGTTCTGTCAACCTGCATAATTCACAATACGGCATATTTACATGGCGGTTACTGGTCATTTCATAATGGGTTACACGTAGGGCTGCACTCGACCAAAGATTATCCTGCTCGACCAGAAATCGACCCCAGCTCCGACCAATCGATTGGTCGAAACGGGGTGTTAAAAACAATTTTTTTTTTTTGCAGTGTACTTTTTATTTTTTGCAGTGTACTTTTTTTTCTTATTTTTTGCAGTGTACTGACTACTGAGTGCACTATACCTGATAGCTGATAATTATAAATAAAAGTTATTTGCAGCATTGTAACGTTACCGGAATGGACAGACTGATCAGCGTGCACCTGGCCATATTCAGCTAAAGCTACGATGGGAAACAGCTTTCAGAAAGCGTGCGCGATGGTTATGGTTATGTAACGTTAGCACACGTGGCATGGTTAATTAGTTGGCAGAAAGGAGAGCTAGACAGCTTTTGCGATTTATTCCAGTAACATCTTATAACAGCCTGTCTGTGTCTAACATTACCGGAGTTGGAGTGTATCTCTGAAGACGTTCAGTCTCACTGATGACTGTAGTCTCATACAGTGTGTAACGTAACGTTAGCTGCTCGTTAACAGCTTGTTAACAGCTGATGGTGGCTGTGTGCTGAAACGTGTCCATCGTTTGTGCTCGATAGCTCACCAATTTAATTGTTAATTCCATCGCTCTGCTGGTTGCTCTCCTTTCAGTCTAGATAGCCTGCTAACTGTGGTTAGCCTGTCTCTCTCTAGCCTGGATCACTTCTGCTCCTGTCCTGTGTGCGCTTCTAGAAAAGGTCCGTGTTGCAACTTGCTTCCGCAGCACGTTACTTCGTTCCGGATCGCTTTTCCTTTTATGAAATTGAATTTCTCCTATGAAATTATTAAGATCAGCGATTGTCCGACCAACATGAATCTGGGCGACCAAGAACACATCGACCAACCAATTGACCAGGAGGGCGCAGCCCTAGTTACATGGTCTGCTGGGTAGTGAAACGGTTTCGCGACGGCAGTGTCAGACAGTCGGTGTGTGTGTGTGTGTGTGTGTGTGTGTGTGTGTATGCGTGTGTGTGTGTCTGACATGCAACTGAACTGACACATGGACACACAATTACAGCCAACCCACAGGACCATGCACTCACAGTCACACACCCCTCAGATTTACACAGACGTGTGTGTGTGTGTGTGTGTGTGTGTGTGTGTGTGTGTGTGTGTGTGTGTGTGTGTGTGTGTGTGTGTGTGTGTGTGTGTGTGTGTGTGAAAATCTGCTTGTGTGTGCATGTTCATGTGTGGCCATTTGTGTGCATGTAGAAATCTGCTTAGTTGTGCAAATTGGTGTGTGCCTGTACAGTATGTATGCATATGTTCCAGCATGAATGTGTGCATATGCTTCTGTGTGTGTGTGTGTGTGTGTGTGAGTGTGTGTGTGTGTGTGTGTGTGTGTGTGTGAATGCTGTTGCTATGCTACATTTCCTCAATTGAGACAAAGCTGGAGACCCAGCTGCATGCTATGCCCTTGCATTGCTTCACTACCCCCACACACACAATAATCAGCCATTTAGCCTACCTCAGCATGACAGTGTGTGTGTATGTGTGTGTGCGTGCGTGCACGTGTGTGCATGCATGCATGTGTGTGTGTGTGTGTGTGTGTGTGTGTGTGTGCATGCATGCATGTGTGTGTATGTGTATGTGCGCACACACACACGTGCGTGCATGCGCGCGTGTGTATGTGTGTGTATGTGTGTGTAACTGGCACTCTCTCTCAATGCGACAGATGGGCTCCTACAGTAGCAGTTCACATGGGGGTGGCAGAGAGTGGCTTTTGGATGAACTAACCTTCACACCTCCCAAGAATGTGTAATGTGTAAGGGCAATAATGTGTGTGTCTGTCAGAACCCGCCCATACCCTGAGTTACTATCTGAACCGACCCATACCCTGAGTTACTATCTGAACCGACCCATACCCTGAGTTACTATCTGAACCGACCCATACCCTGAGTTACTATCTGAACCCACCCATACTCTGAGTTACTATCTGAACCGACCCATACCCTGAGTTACTATCTGAACCCACCCATACTCTGAGTTACTATCTGAACCCACCCATACTCTGAGTTACTATCTGAACCCGCCCATACCCTGAGTTACTATCTGAACCGACCCATACTCTGAGTTACTATCTGAACAGACCCATACTCTGAGTTACTATCTGAACCCACCCATACTCTGAGTTACTATCTGAACCCACCCATACTCTGAGTTACTATCTGAACCCACCCATACTCTGAGTTACTATCTGAACCCACCCATACTCTGAGTTACTATCTGAACCCACCCATACTCTGAGTTACTATCTGAACCCACCCATACTCTGAGTTACTATCTGAACCCACCCATACTCTGAGTTACTATCTGAACCCACCCATACTCTGAGTTACTATCTGAACCGACCCATACTCTGAGTTACTATCTGAACCGACCCATACTCTGAGTTACTATCTGAACCCACCCATACTCTGAGTTACTATCTGAACCCACCCATACTCTGAGTTACTATCTGAACCCACCCATACTCTGAGTTACTATCTGAACCCACCCATACTCTGAGTTACTATCTGAACCCACCCATACTCTGAGTTACTATCTGAACCCACCCATACTCTGAGTTACTATCTGAACCCACCCATACTCTGAGTTACTATCTGAACCGACCCATACCCTGAGTTACTATCTGAACCCACCCATACTCTGAGTTACTATCTGAACCCACCCATACCCTGAGTTACTATCTGAACCCACCCATACTCTGAGTTACTATCTGAACCGACCCATACCCTGAGTTACTATCTGAACCCACCCATACTCTGAGTTACTATCTGAACCCACCCATACTCTGAGTTACTATCTGAACCCACCCATACTCTGAATTACTATCTGAACCCACCCATACTCTGAGTTACTATCTGAACCCACCCATACTCTGAGTTACTATCTGAACCCACCCATACTCTGAGTTAGTATCTGAACCGACCCATACTCTGAGTTACTATCTGAACCGACCCATACTCTGAGTTACTATCTGAACCCACCCATACTCTGAGTTACTATCTGAACCCACCCATACTCTGAGTTACTATCTGAACCCACCCATACTCTGAGTTACTATCTGAACCGACCCATACTCTGTGTTACTATCTGAACCGACCCATACTCTTGAGTTATTCTGAACAGACCCATACTCTGACTTACTATCTGAACCCACCCATACTCTGAGTTACTATCTGAACCGACCCATACTCTGAGTTACTATCCGAGTAAGTGCACTAGCAGGAAGTGGTGGATGGGAGAACCAACTCAAGCCAGATGAGGCCAAAGTGGGCCAAAACAAACCGGGCTTCCGAGCGAATGAGTTTTTAATATTATGTAAATTGCTTTGGCAAATATCGCTTCCAGTGCAACTGCCAAAGCAATAAAGCACGGAATTAACGAAGAATGTAAATGGTGAATTGAATTGTAAATTGTGGACTGAAGGAGAGCGTAAGAGGAGACAGATGGCAGCCACAGAAGGTAGAGACAGGACAAATGGACGCCCTCCTCTCTGGTGTTTTTGCTAGCACTAGCTACCAAGCAGTCGTCTCTGCATGGGAAACCCATAGCAGTCAAAATGCATTGTAGCAGAACTAGGCTCAAATGTGTGTTGTTACACCGCAGTGCTGCCTGCAACTGTGATGCACGCCTTATTAGAATGACTACAAATCAATTCTTTCTTCGCGCGCTCGCGCGCGCTCAACTCCGCAAACGCGAGCAAGCGTGCGCCGCGCAGCGCAGAATCTGTATTATAGTAGTGAGACACATCATACTGATAATACATTTGACAATTCATAAACCTCAGAAGCCGTGTACTGACTGTGGCTCAGAGAAATAAGTCGAGAGAAGAGACATTAAAGTGCTATGATGACATATGCTCAATACACCACGGCTATGAACCAGTCAGATCGCGTGATTTGAGGTACCCGTTTTATAAAGCCTATTACTTAATAGCCCAGTCATGTTACGAGTTATTGTGTTTTGCCATTTTTGCCAGACCCATGGGGTCGGCCTACAGAAGGCTTTGTCGGTCGGTCGGTCTGTCGGTCGGTCGGTCTGTCGGTCTGTCCCTCTTTTCCTCCCTGGAGGTACACAGGGGGACTGTGCAAGAGTCATCCAGGCTGGGATGCACTATTGGCGGATAGATTGAGCGGGATGAGAGCCTCCTTTATGGAGCTTTTTTCCATTTTTTTCCATTTTTCGTGTGGTGCTCCAGGACGGACCCCCGTCATGGCGCAGAGGTATGCCCGGCCTCGGTGGCCCCCTCCCGGGTTGGGAGGGGGGTCGACCTACCCCCCCAACCCCCCCCCCCCCCCACCCAAAAAAAAAAAAAAAAAAGTTTTTCGCTCTATCATGCAGAGGTTCGTCCCGGCCTCGGTGGCCCCCATCCCGGGTTGGGAGGGGGGGTCGACCTACCCCCCCCACCCAAAAAAATATTTTTTTTGAACTTTTTTTTTTCTCCGCGCTATCATGCATAGAGGTTGGTCCCGGCCTTGGTGGCCCCCATCCTGGGTTGGGAGGGGGGGTCGACCTACCCCCCCCCCCCCCCCCCCCCCCCCCCCACCCACAAAAAAAAAAAAAAAAGGTTTTCGCTCTATCATGCAGAGGTTCGTCCCGGCCTCGGTGGCCCCCATCCCGGGTTGGGAGGGGGGGTCGACCTACCCCACCCACCCCAAAAAAAAAAAAAAAATTGTTTGCCAGACCCAGGGGGTCGGCCTACAGGAGGCTTTGTCTGTCGGTCGGTCGGTCGGTCGGTCTGTCGGTCTGTCCCTCTTTTCCTCCCCAGCCATTCAGGAACGCTTCAGATTTCAACCACCAGGGGCAACAGAGCAGGTCTGGACTTGCTACCATTTGAACCAGCAGTGAATGGGGACACACTAACAAACATTGAATTACCTTTAATTCAACTGGTTTAAACATGTGCCGTGTAACTGTACAGGATCTGTACTTGCTGTAATTGTGGTGCCTAGTTTGGTTCATTATTGGCCATTAGATCATATTAGATCATACTTATTTATTTATGGAATAGTTAAAATAAAGACATGTTTAAATGTGGTCATTAACTACAGTACATTAGAGGGCAATAGAGGGCCCACAACACCTGAAGGTAATTTGTATAAATATCACCTACAGCCAACTGATTAATGAGATGGCAATCAATAGTATGACAGCAATTGATCATATTTACACAACCATAAACCCACAACACACTTGTAACATTCATGAGTTGAAAATGTTTTAGCCACTTAAATTGCATTGGGAAGCTGCGTTGGGCAGGTCAGGTGAGCAAGTAAAATCAATGAGGGTCTAATCAACAAGGGACAGGTGAATGTAATCAGACTGGAAGGTTTGCTGGTCTAGCCTATACACAAATCTACAACCAAATACCCCTATACACAAAATGCTACACACACACAAAATGCCTAAAATGATTTATACTTTTAACTTATAAAGTGGTTTGTAGGTGTGTTGCCTATAGGAATTTGTTCCTTCTGGGTCTGGCATAACCAGGTCTCCTGGTCTTGTTTTTACACACTTTATCAGTTTTATCAGTTTCCAACACTGTAAAAAGGTTGATGTAATGCTGATGTAATTGCATTCTTTTTTATTTCATCGGGGGAATTATAGCTATAACTGGGGCCATTCTATTCAGTCTATCAGACTGGATGCAGACATGAAGACGATGTCATGCTGTTCAGGCCTCAGACTCGGACCTGATTACCTGAGCACATAGCAGGCCTGGTTAACTAAATGCCTTGAAAGGTCCCTCAGGGCTAGAAGGAGATGGTGGCCCAGTGCCATGCTGTTGGATCAGCACCTTGAAGGCCAACTCCAGGCAGTTCTCCTGCCTGTATAACCAACCGTTGGTGATCTAGAATTTCATCAGATGATGTACAAATATATCTGATTTGTGTTTTAGTGATGGGGTCCTAATTAATGAGTTGGTTGCACCTGTGTTTACCCTGCCTTTTAGACACAAAATGACGGCTGTGAAAAAGGCCCATGAACATGGCCAGGGTGGGACTCAGCAACACACGAAATTGCGCAAATGACCAAATAGGGGAAGGGGCTTTAAAGTTGAACTGAACCCGTTCGTCGCAACTTTTTTTCAGTCCGTTTCAGACTGAAAACATAACTTGTCTGCGATCACAGGTTGAGAGGCGGGTCATAGTAATATGTCGATGATTTGATTCGACAATTCTGGGGACTGGATTGGGCTTTGACCAATCCTGGCGTGTTCCGCCTCCAAATCGAGTGGGATTTCAGCGACAGCGTGTTGTGGCGCTCTCCTCGGGGAAAGCCTGCTGACGCAAGGTTAGTGGCTGAGTGGAGCTCAGTGAGCCGCAGGCAGCCAGCTGCCTTCGTGTTGCCGAGCGGAGAGTGCAGCCCGTCGGCCTGGAATCTCTGAGGTGCGACCCCTGACGACCAGGCTCTCGGAGGCGCGCGCCATCATCGCTTTGCTGTAAATACGATATTCGTGGAATGCGTGTTTTAACGAGCCAGTTACATTTCTTTGCATTCTTAGACATTACCGTTTTTGATTTTGTTCATGCTTCATACAATTGGCCAAGTTAGTAGTTAGTTTATGGGATAGGAATTCTGCCAGAT
>NC_139632.1:41310123-41322623 GCF_964638095.1 Poromitra crassiceps
CACAGACTGCTGACATGACATCACACGGTGCTCACAGACTGCTGACATGACATCACACGGTGCTCACAGACTGGTGACATGACATCACACGGTGCTCACAGACTGCTGACATGACATCACACGGTGCTCACAGACTGCTGACATGACATCACACGGTGCTCACAGACTGGTGACATGACATCACACGGTGCTCACAGACTGCTGACATGACATCACACGGTGCTCACAGACTGCTGACATGACATCACACGGTGCTCACAGACTGGTGACATGACATCACACGGTGCTCACAGACTGCTGACATGACATCACACGGTGCTCACAGACTGCTGACATGACATCACACGGTGCTCACAGACTGCTGACATGACATCACACGGTGCTCACAGACTGCTGACATGACATCACACGGTGCTCACAGACTGCTGACATGACATCACTTTCATACCCCAATAGGGGTGGGAGAAAAAATCGATTCACCTAAGTATCGCGATTTTTAATGTCACGATTTTTTGGATCGATCTTTTATTCCAGAATCGATAATCGCAAATTAAAAAAAAAAATTTTTTTTTTTTTTTTTTTTTTTTGGTGCTTGCAGTCAGGCCACTCACTGAACAGCAGGCTAGGCGCCGCCTACTGGTTTACTAGTGGTTTTATTACTTTATTAGTTAGTCTGAAGTAATAATTACACTTCAGGGTTAAAGTGGGTGCATCTCATTGTAAAATTGGACTTCAAACGGCCCAAATCTGGCTTCAAACGGCCCAAATTTCACGCGCGTTGGCCCATATCGGCCTGGCCTGCTTGGTATCTAATGCCCGGCCTGAATTATGATCCCAGTCCGCCCCTGTTTTTAACTATATCGCCCAGCCCTACTCATGATATATAATATACAGTCTCTAGTGTATGATTCAACTTTTCCCATGTTCTAATCTAGTGTAAAAAAGCAAACAAACTGAAAAAATAAAAGAAAAAAATAAACAAAAATCGCAATAAATCGTAATATCGAATCGCAATAATCGTAGAATCGCAATAATCGTGAATCGCAATATATATCGAATCGGCACCAAAGTATCGTGATAGTATCGAATCGGGAGATAAGTGAATCGGCACAGCCCTATACCCCAACCCAACATGATGCCCTGTTATTACAACCATAAAGATTAGTATATTTCACTGGCTGTAATTATTACATTTAGGCGTATAGAAGGCGAAAAGCACTGAATTTCAGCTCTAAAACATCCTATTAGAATGCCTAAAGACAGCATCATCTACTGTATATTATGATTTTGTATTATTGGTATGTATTTATCTGTGTTAGTGAATGTTGTCTGCTGGCTGCTTGAGTTTACACCTTCAAAGCCACCCACCATCTGCTTTCTCTCAGCAGGTGCTGGACCAGAAGATCTAGTTTCACCCATCTGAGAACGTGCACACGCACACACACATACACACACACACACACGCATGCACACGCACACACACACACGTACACACACACACGCATGCACACGCACACACACACACACGCATGCACACGCACACACACACACACACACACACACGCACGCAGACACACACGCACGCACGCACACACACACGCACGCATTTTCACATTGAGAGGAAACAATGTGGTAAATACATACAGTATGATTTATGGGCTTTTCAAAATGTTTCGGAAATAAATAAAGGCATTACTTTGTTCACATTTACAGTGTTTACATGTGTTTTTAAGTGTGTACAAAATTGTATTAGCATATGTGTTTTTATACAGATCATATCGACATCGGTAAATATCGTCGGTTATCGGCCATAACAGCAGTGTTAATATCGGTTATCGGTATCGGCCAAAATGTTCATATCGGTGCGTCCCTCCCTACTAAATTCCTACTTTTAGCAAACTGATTTCCTGCTTTGTGTGGTGAGTGGACAAATGTCCTGTTTTATTTGACAAGAGAGACAAGCTCTCTGAACACTGTGGAAAGAGAAACAACAGAGAGAGAGAAGAGACAGGTGACAATTGAACGAGACAATCAGAAATCCAGAGAGCGAACACGAGAGACAGGAGAGACACGAGAGACAGAAGAGACATGAGAGACAGGAGAGACACGAGAGACAGAAGAGACACGAGAGACATGAGAGACACGAGAGACATGAGAGACAGGAGAGAGACAGAAGAGACACGAGAGACAGGAGAGACAGAAGAGACAGGAGAGACAGGAGAGACATGAGAGACAGGAGAGACAGGAGAGACACGAGAGACACGAGAGACAGGAGAGACAGGAGAGACAGAAGAGACAGGAGAGGGAGGAAATCCTGCGGCGGCGGCAGAAAGTGGGCCGAGGCGTAAACTCTCCAAAGTCTTCTCCCCTCTCTCACACACACACACACACACACACACACACACACACACACACACTTTGGAACGTCACTCTATTGTGGAAAACTCGTGGCAAACTTTTGACACGCGGCGCTCAGAGGGGCTCGACGGTGTCTCCGTGTCAGACACCCGCCCGGCAGACAGGTGTTACAGCGGCCATGTTTTATTCATCGGCGTCATTCGCTACAGGATTACGGAAAACGTAAATAACAAAATGGAGGCACGTGAAGATATTCGGTTTATCTGGCGCCGGGGCTAACGCCATGATACCGTGTCAGACACTGAGAGAGGGGAGGCGGTACGGGGGAATGGGGGGGGTAACAACATCACAACACACCATACAGGCATGAAGAGACACACACACACACACACACACACACACACACACACACACACACAGACACACACAGACACACACACACACACACACACACACACACACACACACCTAAACACATAAACACACACCGGGACACACACAGAGTGGGGGGGAAATAGGATTGTAATGTTATCGGAGTTTGACTTTGAACACTGTTAGGGCTTTCACACCGGCAGGGCTCCGTGCCGGTTCCGGTTCCAGAACCCTAATCTGAACTGGCCGGTGCGTTCAGACCGAAAAAATAATTGGTTCGGAACCTGAAAAGTTGGTTCTCAGCGGAACCAAAAAATAGTTGGTTTTCCTTGGGAACCGTGACATCATCAGTGGGCGTGTCTCATTCTAGGCTGTGAAAACGAGCAGGAAGGAGAAGAAGGCAGTGACAACACAGAGAAAAATCATTTGCAGTGGTCTTCTGAGGAAACCAAATGTTTAGTGGTGATTTGGGCATCTACCGAATCTCAAGAAAAGCTAGAAAGCAGTACAAGAAAGAGCAAGTCATATGCTGAACTTGCAGAAGAGAGGGCCAAGGCTGGGTTCACTCGAACGCCAGACCAAATAATTAATCAACTTAAAAAAATAAAAATAAACTGAAGAAGGACTACCGAATAATGTCCTCCCACTTTGGTTCCGCTTAAACTGGTGTGAACACGGGCTGGTTCGCCAGAAAGCACCAAGGTTCTGAGACTCCAAAATGGAGCCGGAGCCAGAGCCAGAACCAGAACCGTGTCTGTCTGAAAGCGCTATCAGTGACTTTGCAGTGGAGCGGAGGTGTAGTAGTAATCTGCAGGCTGGCATGACGGTAAACACAAGCAGGTCATCAGCAGGAAGGAGCGCGCTCATCCCATCGCTCCCGTATCGGGATGGAGGGACGAGGAGGGGCTGAAGAGAGGAAGAGAGAGATACGGAGAGGAAGACAAAAAGAGTGGAAATAAATAAAAGAAAGGTTTTCATGACGACGCAATCGCCGGAATAAAATGTTAGCAATTTAGACGTGTGTGTGCAAACCATATGTTCAATATTAATGTTTCTGAACATATGTTGCATAATATGAAACATATGTTGCATATCAACATTCAACAGGTCTTCCCCACCACAGCAGCGTTGCTAATGTCAATTTGAAAACGTCGGTTAATTTATTTGAAAATGTGGGTTAATTTGAAAATATAAACATTAATTTGAAAACGTTGCGCAAATGAAACCACTTAATTATGCTTAGGCAACTACAACTGGCTTAGGGTTACAGTTTGGGTTAGGGTTAAATGGGTTATGGTTAGGGCTAGAGTTAAATGGGTCAGGGTTAGGGTTAGATGTTACAAAAAATATGTTACAAAAATGTGAGTGTAAATGTGACTTAGGGTTGAAAAGTGGACTTTGAACATCCTGGGACATGAACCCCAGCCTCGGACATGAAAGCTGTTTCCACCCTCTATCCAGCCCGGCCACAACACCCTCACTCTCCACCATGCTATGTCAGCAGCACACTACTCTATAACTCTATAACGTTGATATACACGCATGTACAAATGTGGATTATGCAACATACTGTATGTTTGGTTCACGAAGCTGGAGAGCTTCTCTGTCCGTCGCTCACCTCCTCTCTGCCCGCTCTCTCTTAACGCTCACCTCCTCTCTGCCCGCTCTCTCTTAACGCTCACCTCCTCTCTGCCCGCTCTCTCTTAACGCTCACCTCCTCTCTGCCCGCTCTCTCTTAACGCTCACCTCCTCTCTGCCCGCTCTCTCTTAACGCTCACCTCCTCTCTGCCCGCTCTCTCTTAACGCTCACCTCCTCTCTGCCCGCTCTCTCTTAACGCTCATCTTTCACGCTGAAGAATGGTGACGCGTCTAATGACTTTTACACATCGTCCATCAGGCCAGAAGCTATTGTGTGTGTCAGGGTCAGCCATCTTTTAAACACCTTGACTGTCTGTGACACACCGGGGGACTGCTGCTGACTCTGTGTGTGTGTTTGTGTGTGTGTGTGTGTGTGTGTGTGTGTGTGTGTGTGTGTGTGTGTGCGCGTGCATGCGTGCGTATGAAGTTCCAAACGACTCAATAAACATGCGCAGCTATCGACTGAACGTGTCACACAACGCATGCTTTGACACCTGAGTAGCAGACTTAACATAGTCAATTTCGTTACGCGTTCACACACACACGCGTTCGCAGTTTTTGATACTACGCGACCGGATCTGAAGTGCCAAACGACTCAATAAACATGCGCAGCTACGACTGAACGTGTCACACAACGCTTGACGTGTCATGTAGTTTCCCCATTGACTTGTAATGGTCACGTGTGTATGCGTGCGCTTATGCGCTCTGACTGCGCACCCCGCGTACATTTACGCGTAAAATTACGTGTACATTTACGCGTAATTGTCAATTTACGCATGTGTCAGTGAATAATGACGTCGATAGGACCTCATAGCGTGCGTGCGTGTGTGTGTACAGTGCATGTGGGGCTGTCTTGCTTAAACGTCATCTTCTCTCCAGTATTTTCAACAGCCAATGTTGGGGAAGTCAACAATAAAATGGGTTTAACTGACCACAACTAAATCACATAGAAATAGAAATGGTATACCTGTACAACAACCTCAATAACCTCCAGAAGAGAACAGCGGTCTTCCAAGAATTGATTATTATTCTGCGAGCTGTTGTTGGCCAAGTTTTGTGCTTTCACCCAAAGACAAAAATAAAGGAATACACTCGGCAGTATTCTAACACAGCTAGCTAATGGATGCTGTTGAATGTGGCGGGGAGGAAACAGACGTTTCAATCGATCAAACGCCACTTTTCAACTGTTCAAAATGAGCCATTCCATCCTCGAGCTAATCATACCCAGCCTACACGCCACACTGACTGTATTCAGTGCATTGGCTTCCATTGCTACTGTACGTATCCAATGGAAATCAAGAGTCAGAATTTGATCCTACTCTGACTTTGCATTAAAGCTGTTCAGATTTGATAGGTTATAATTTGCAATAAATAAATAATAAAAGAATCCGGCAACTGAGGCGCGAGGAGGAGAGCCAAGTCAGGAGCAAGTTTAAAGAAATCCTGCTTCTGTTGATAAAATGCCCTCATTCTGGCAGAAGCTATTGCCCTGGAGGGGGAGAGAGAAAGAGAGAGGGGGAGAGAGAATGAGAGAGGGAGAGAGAGAAAAAGTGCTGTTTTTGTCCTATTTGTAAAACAGTAGAAACATACTAGGAAGAGAAATGAGCCCACGAGTACTCGGACAGAGGCACAGACTCTCTCTCTCTCTCCCCTTTCTCTGACACACACACACACACGCACACGCACACCTCCAAACAGAGACACACACACACACACCTCCAAACAGAGACACACGCACACACACACACCTCCAAACAGAGACACACACACACACATGTACACACACCTCCAAACAGAGACACACACACACACACACATGTACACACACACACACATGTACACACACCTCCAAACAGAGACACACACACTTCTCACGGTGCAGATTCTCACCCGCTGAGACACGCTAATTGGATTGGAAGTTCTCTCTCTCTCTCTCTCTCTCTCTCTCTCTCTCTCTCTCTCTCTCTCTCTCTCTCTCTCTCTCTCTCTCTCTCTCTCTCTCTCTCTCTCTCTCTCTCTCTCTCTCTCTCTCTCTCTCTCTCTCTCTCATGCACCCACAGTTTGCAGCCTCCTCATGAAGTCCCTGTATTTCACACCCCACCTCTCTCTCTCTGTCACTCTCTCCCTCCCTCTCTGTCTCTCTCTCCCTCTCTTTCTGTCTCTCTCTGTCTGTCTCTCTCTCCCTCCCTCTCTGTCTCTCTCTCCCTCTCTCGGTCTCTCTCTCTCTGTCTCTCTCTCCCTCTCTCTCCCTCTCTCTGTCTCTCTCTCCCCCTCTCTCTCTCATATGCATGCACACAGTCTGCAGCCTCCTCCTGAAGCCTGCATTTCACACCCCACCTCTCTCTCTGTGTCTGTCCGATGGTAGAGAGACAGAGAGAAAGAGTGGGAGAGACAAAAGAGAGAGAGAGAGAGAGAGGCAGAGAGAGAGAGATCAAATGCCTAAGGCCAGCACTGACCTCAGCTAAAATGACCTAACTGATGTTTTGCGCCGCTGCACCCAGCACCTTCTCAGCACAGCAGGTCTAACTGTGGGCTGCACCCAGCACCTTCTCAACACAGCAGGTCTAACTGTGGGCTGCACCCAGCACCTTCTCAGGACAGCAGGTCTAACTGTGGGCTGCACCCAGCACCTTCTCAACTAGGGGTGGGAATCGCTGAGTAGCTCACGATACGATATCGTCACGATACTTGGCCCTCGATAACGATATATCACGATACTGCGATACTGCGATACTGCGATATATTGGAAGACGATACATCACGATACCTGTGTAACAAGTGAAAAAAATACCTCTGAAGGCAAAAAATCATGTATTATGCATTTATTAGCAGAATTGACATGAACTCTCTGAGTTCACTCACTCACTCATACCATTTTCGATACCACGGAGGAAAAGTTACACATTAAGTCTTTTTATTATTACTATTAAAACAAGAAAACCTATATAACCTACCTACCTACCTATATAATTTCTAAAAGTAGATATTAATGATCAAACATTTCCATTCATGTAGCCTACAGTAGTTATGTTTTTGTTTCAACTACAAACATAAATAAAGTCAACTTGAAACTATGTTTCAACTACCACACACAGCATAATATTTTAGCCTGTTTATTAAAAAAAAAAAAAAAAAAAAAAAAAAAAAATTAATAAAAATATCGATACTTGGCGCCAGTGTATCGATAACGTATCGCGGGTGGAAATATCGCGATAACGTGGGTATCGATATTTTGTCCCACCCCTATTCTCAACACAGCAGGTCTAACTGTGGGCTGCACCCAGCACCTTCTCAGGACAGCAGGTCTAACTGTGGGCTGCACCCAGCACCTTCTCAACACAGCAGGTCTAACTGTGGGCTGCACCCAGCACCTTCTCAGCACAGCAGGTCTAACTGTGGGCTGCACCCAGCACCTTCTCAACACAGCAGGTCTAACTGTGGGCTGCACCCAGCACCTTCTCAACACAGCAGGTCTAACTGTGGGCTGCACCCAGCACCTTCTCAACACAGCAGGTCTAACTGTGGGCTGCACCCAGCACCTTCTCAACACAGCAGGTCTAACTGTGGGCTGCACCCAGCACCTTCTCAGCACAGCAGGTCTAACTGTGGGCTGCACCCAGCACCTTCTCAACACAGCAGGTCTAACTGTGGGCTGCACCCAGCACCTTCTCAGCACAGCAGGTCTAACTGTGGGCTGCACCCAGCACCTTCTCAACACAGCAGGTCTAACTGTGGGCTGCACCCAGCACCTTCTCAGCACAGCAGGTCTAACTGTGGGCTGCACCCAGCACCTTCTCAGCACAGCAGGTCTAACTGTGGGCTGCACCCAGCACCTTCTCAGGACAGCAGGTCTAACTGTGGGCTGCACCCAGCACCTTCTCAACACAGCAGGTCTAACTGTGGGCTGCACCCAGCACCTTCTCAACACAGCAGGTCTAACTGTGGGCTTGTAGCTTGACCCAGCACCTTCTCAGCACAGCAGGTCTAACTGTGGGCTGCACCCAGCACCTTCTCAACACAGCAGGTCTAACTGTGGGCTTGTAGCTTGACCCAGCACCTTCTCAGCACAGCAGGTCTAACTGTGGGCTGCACCCAGCACCTTCTCAACACAGCAGGTCTAACTGTGGGCTTGTAGCTTGACCCAGCCTATAGGACCTGCCTATATAATAATGTTTCTAAAGGAACACGCTGAGCCCTGGGAGACTGACCTGTTTGTCAGCTTACAATTACTGAGAGACACACCAAAATCAGCCATGTGTGCCCGCTACATCACTGGCTGCACTGCTGCCATGCTAACGCTAGCGTACACCTTAGCAGGTGATTAGCATTTTCCATCAATGTAAGAAAACTGACCCTTTAGTCGTAAAATGTTGTCCCTTGTTTATATTTAATAGCCTGTGTAGATTCATTCATATTGAATGAAAGAAAAACAATGACAATTTAACTCAATATAAATGATGCAGCCAGTTTTACTTTTGGAACTATTTCAGGTGAGCATGCTCTTAGGGATTCCTCCACAGACAGCACAGTGATCTTTAGCTGTAAACGGTCTCCCATCATCCAACATCTTCACCTTCTATGGAAACAGAGAAAGTAGTCCCTGCTCATTTGTATCATATTTAAACATATTTATATGATGCAGATTTAGCCTCATGCTGTATCTATTTCAAATGAGTTAGCGTTTAGCTTTAGATCTGCCACAGCTTCTCATTGTCTCTCTCTTGACATAATGCGAGTCACCTATCACTCAACACAACGTAGTGTTAGCACGGAGCACTGGAGCATCACTCAACACAACGTAGTGTTAGCACGGAGCACTGGAGCAACACTCAACACAATGTAGTGTTAGCACGGAGCACTGGAGCAACACTCAACACAACGTAGTGTTAGCACGGAGCACTGGAGCAACACTCAACACAACGTAGTGTTAGCACGGAGCACTGGAGCAACACTCAACACAACGTAGTGTTAGCACGGAGCACTGGAGCAACACTCAACACAACGTAGTGTTAGCACGGAGCACTGGAGCAACACTCAACACAACGTAGTGTTAGCACGGAGCACTGGAGCAACACATGTGGAAGTTACCTATCACTCAACACAACGTAGTGTTAGCATGGAGCACTGGAGCAACACATGTGTAAGTCACCTATCACTCAACACAACGTAGTGTTAGCACGGAGCACTGGAGCAACACTCAACACAACGTAGTGTTAGCACGGAGCACTGGAGCAACACTCAACACAACGTAGTGTTAGCACGGAGCACTGGAGCAACACATGTGGAAGTTACCTATCACTCAACACAACGTAGTGTTAGCATGGAGCACTGGAGCAACACATGTGTAAGTCACCTATCACTCAACACAACGTAGTGTTAGCACGGAGCACTGGAGCAACACATGTGGAAGTTACCTATCACTCAACACAACATAGTGTTAGCACGGAGCACTGGAGCAACACATGTGTAAGTTACCTATCACTCAACACAACATAGTGTTAGCACGGAGCACTGGATCACTCAACACAACATAGTGTTAGCACGGAGCACTGGATCACTCAACACAACGTAGTGTTAGCACGGAGCACTGGAGCAACACATGTGTAAGTTACCTATCACTCAACACAACATAGTGTTAGCACGGAGCACTGGATCACTCAACACAACATAGTGTTAGCACGGAGCACTGGATCACTCAACACAACGTAGTGTTAGCACGGAGCACTGGATCACTCAACACAACATAGTGTTAGCACGGAGCACTGGATCACTCAACACAACGTAGTGTTAGCACGGAGCACTGGATCACTCAACACAACATAGTGTTAGCACGGAGCACTGGATCACTCAACACAACATAGTGTTAGCACGGAGCACTGGAGCAACACATGTGTAAGTTACCTATCACTCAACACAACATAGTGTTAGCACGGAGCACTGGATCACTCAACACAACATAGTGTTAGCACGGAGCACTGGATCACTCAACACAACGTAGTGTTAGCACGGAGCACTGGATCACTGGATCACTCAACACAACATAGTGTTAGCACGGAGCACTGGATCACTCAACACAACGTAGTGTTAGCACGGAGCACTGGATCACTCAACACAACATAGTGTTAGCACGGAGCACTGGATCACTCAACACAACGTAGTGTTAGCACGGAGCACTGGATCACTCAACACAACGTAGTGTTAGCACGGAGCACTGGATCACTCAACACAACATAGTGTTAGCATGGAGCACTGGATCACTCAACACAACGTAGTGTTAGCACGGAGCACTGGATCACTCAACACAACGTAGTGTTAGCACGGAGCACTGGATCACTCAACACAACATAGTGTTAGCATGGAGCACTGGATCACTCAACACAACGTAGTGTTAGCACGGAGCACTGGAGCAACACATGTGTGAGTTGTCATCACGTCACACGGAAGTAGATCACTCAAAGCGTGTGTTCCTGTAAGCGCCAGGCGTGATCAGCAGGATGTTTACACTGTGCAAAGTACAAAGAGGATCATGTTAGCTTTGACCGTAAATGTAGGTTGGTCTGCGTACGTGTGTGTGTGTGTGTGTGTGTGTGTGTGTGTGTGTGTGTGTGTGTGTGTGTGTGCAAGTGTCAGCACTGTGACCACAATGTGTTTTTGAGCCTATCAGTACAATGCCTTTCATGCCTGAAGCCTTTCCCTGAGTCTCTCATTACATACATACACACACACACACACTCACTCACTCACTCACTCACACACACAGACGCACGCATGCACACACGCAGGCACACACACTCACACAGGCACACACAGGCACACACACACACAGACTCACACACACACACACAGACTCACACAGACTCACACACACACACACACACACACACACGCACACCAGCAGCAGCATGTAATCTGTTGTGATGTCTCCTCTATGAGAAGCTGCTCTAAGACGCTCTCCTTCTCAGACGTGCTCATTGACTCATTGTCCTGCTGTGACACACACACACGCACGCACGCACACGCACACACACACACACACACAGCTCAAAGGGAACTCTCTTCATCCCTACATTATCTATTTTCACTGCCTTGATTGGAAGTGTTGTGAAACATAATTAGGTTTTTCAGGTTCATTTAGAGTTTAACATGCAACAAAGCCTAATGCTTCCAAGCTAAAATCGTTGTCATGGTAATCGACATCCAAATCAGTGTTCGAAATATGCTTCATTATTATCATTATTATTATTATTGTTATTATTGCTGTTATTATTATTATTATTAATATTATTAATTATTTTTT
The DNA here is from genome assembly GCF_964638095.1 of Poromitra crassiceps. Lineage (NCBI taxonomy): Eukaryota > Metazoa > Chordata > Actinopteri > Beryciformes > Melamphaidae > Poromitra > Poromitra crassiceps. Next base: position 41,321,789 of record NC_139632.1, read on the forward strand.
TGTTTCGTTTCCCCCCCGTTTCTCTTTCTCCCTCTCTCTCTCCGGCTGTCAGGTTGGGTTAGGGTTAGGGTTACGTGAGGAGGTGTCACTTCTTTCAATGTGCCTCTAGTGTCCCAGCTGGGCGGTGCTTGGACCTTCTGGCCAATCACGGTGCTTCAACGTGTCAAAGTAACTCCACACAACCGGGTCACACCGGGCGACAAACAAACGCACATTCAAAAGCAGCGTGTGGTTCTTCCACAAGCTACTGAGGCTCCTGTCCTCCTGACTGTTTGTTCAATGAATCAATTGTTTCTTCCTCGTTACTGACAGACTTCAAATCATCCAATCCACCAAACAAGAGTCAATAGCAACAGCAGAATAAGCTGCTTGGCATTGGCAGAGAAGATTTGTCCAATTTTTCATGAGCGCAACCCACATACTCGGCTGTGCTGCTCATTCCACAAATGCATGCTCCTTACAAATGGGGCACCATTTAAAAGGGAAATAAACAGGCTTTCCAACGGTATAAAATGTATTGCCAAGAAGCATTGTTACAACTGAGAAATAATCTACCAAACACAAATTTCCAAACTTTTTGTTTGATGTTTATATATTTATATATATATATATATATATATATATATATATATATATATATATATATATATATATATATATATATATATATATATATATATATATACAATTAAATTCAAACTTTATTTCAGACACAAGTGCAGGTCCATATAAAAAACAATACAAGACATAAAATACATAAAAATACATTATAAATGCAAAGACAACACTAAAATAAATAAAAGGCATGATAAAACATAGAGGCTCTTTCTCCAAT
>NC_139632.1:41327623-41340123 GCF_964638095.1 Poromitra crassiceps
TGTGGTGGGAGGGAGAACCTGGTCTCTGTGGTGAGAGGGAGCACCTGGTCTGTGTGGTGGGAGGGAGAACCTGGTCTCTGTGGTGGGAGGGAGAACCTGGTCTCTGTGGTGGGAGGGAGAACCTGGTCTCTGTGGTGGGAGGGAGAACCTGGTCTCTGTGGTGGGAGGGAGAACCTGGTCTCTGTGGTGGGAGGGAGAACCTGGTCTCTGTGGTGGGAGGGAGCACCTGGTCTCTGTGGTGGGAGGGAGAACCTGGTCTGTGTGGTGGGAGGGAGAACCTGGTCTCTGTGGTGGGAGGGAGAACCTGGTCTCTGTGGTGGGAGGGAGCACCTGGTCTGTGTGGTGGGAGGGAGAACCTGGTCTCTGTGGTGGGAGGGAGAACCTGGTCTGTGTGGTGGGAGGGAGAACCTGGTCTCTGTGGTGGGAGGGAGAACCTGGTCTCTGTGGTGGGAGGGAGCACCTGGTCTGTGTGGTGGGAGGGAGAACCTGGTCTCTGTGGTGGGAGGGAGAACCTGGTCTCTGTGGTGGGAGGGAGAACCTGGTCTCTGTGGTGGGAGGGAGCACCTGGTCTGTGTGGTGGGAGGGAGAACCTGGTCTCTGTGGTGGGAGGGAGAACCTGGTCTCTGTGGTGGGAGGGAGCACCTGGTCTGTGTGGTGGGAGGGAGAACCTGGTCTCTGTGGTGGGAGGGAGAACCTGGTCTGTGTGGTGGGAGGGAGAACCTGGTCTCTGTGGTGGGAGGGAGAACCTGGTCTGTGTGGTGGGAGGGAGAACCTGGTCTCTGTGGTGGGAGGGAGAACCTGGTCTCTGTGGTGGGAGGGAGAACCTGGTCTCTGTGGTGGGAGGGAGAACCTGGTCTCTGTGGTGGGAGGGAGAACCTGGTCTCTGTGGTGGGAGGGAGAACCTGGTCTCTGTGGTGGGAGGGAGAACCTGGTCTCTGTGGTGGGAGGGAGAACCTGGTCTCTGTGGTGGGAGGGAGAACCTGGTCTCTGTGGTGGGAGGGAGAACCTGGTCTCTGTGGTGGGAGGGAGAACCTGGTCTCTGTGGTGGGATGGAGAACCTGGTCTCTGTGGTGGGATGGAGAACCTGGTCTGTGTGCTGGGAGGGATAACCTGGTCTGTGTGGTGGGAGGGAGAACCTGGTCTGTGTGGTGGGAGGGAGAACCTGGTCTCTGTGGTGGCAGTGCGAGATGAGAGAATCACCAGAACCCACGACACGGCCTGAATCCTCTGCCCACTAATAGAACCATTCAAGCAATTTGCTCCATGACAAATTCATAAGTGATGACTCTGCTCGGCTGCTCCTTCACATGCCCGTGCAATTACATCACTACGCAGCAATTGATTCAGAAGCAATTGAGCTGAATTGCATAATAGTGGTCTTTAGCTCACATTTCTAACTGAAATGTGCCCATATACTACAATAATCCAATATGCATTTGCATTACAGTTACAGTTATTATTACAAACTTAAAGCCTTAATGTTGACCCATGGCAAAGCCACATGTAAAGTCTTTGCATCCCAGCAGTGCCACGGCCAGCTTGACCTGATACATAACAAGGGTGGTAACCATTTCATCACCCTGCGTCAGATATTGATAGAATCTCTACAGCCATAATATACACTATGAGGCACTATATACTATAGAGGGGTAAATCTCCAACGATAACAGCATTGACATTATCGCTAGGCAGCCATAGCTAGATAAGGGTCGTAATCACAACACGGCCCCACTGTGTGCGCCCGCCCAGCCAGTGTCAGAGCTGAGCTTAAGAGGTGACATGAGTGAGAGATGATTGAAATTCTTCTGGCCATGTGACCTGACCACTGATCCAGGATCAGTGTAGTTAGTTACCATAATGAGGTCCACAGAAGCTCCAGTATTTAGTTACCATAATGAGGTCCAGAGGGAAATGAGAAGTAGTTTACTTCATCTCTATACGATTCCATTCATTTTGAATTTGATGAGTGACATTATTCTACCAACCAGCCTACAGTATAAACAGGTATCCTCTGTTCTGTACCAGATCTTATCCAATCACAAACATCTTCTCATATCTGACACAACCTCATCAGATGAGACATCATTTGATCCTTGGCATGTAAAAGTCCTACAGATGAAGACTCAACACACTCTCAACACACAGCAGCTGCATGCGTGGTCCCACGGCGTGGTCCAACAAACAAAGTTATCTTATGCTTTGAGCAGCGTGACGTGACAGAAGTCTGGGCTACTTACGACAGTTGTCCTCGTCGCTGCTGTCCGAGCAGTCGTCGTCGTCGTCACATCTCCACAGGGTCGGGATGCACCTGCCGTTGTTGCACTGAAACTGACCGGCTTCACACTCCTCCGACTCCGTATGAGTTCCTGTAGGTTTCAAACGATGAACAAACTGTCAGTACTCTTCTGCAGCTGTGTTACATAAGAGACATATATAGTCACAATGAATACACATGTAAACGCCGAAAATAACAGGAATGTTATAGTGATAGCATAGAAATACAAAAACACCTTAACGTACAAAAAGATCGCTATAAACTCACTATTGAGTACAGACACAGTATTGCAGGACCAATCATTGTGACGTCACTGCCACCCAGAAATGCGGAACCCCACGGCAGTTAACTAGTATGAGTTGTGACTGCCAAACAAACGTTAATATCTCAAAAACTAGACATCACATTGCTTATATTTTGACATTCTGAGCGAGAGCAGAAGTAGCTCAAGAGTTTGATGTATAATGCAGGTCGTGTTAAAGTTGTGTGAACTGTCACAGTTTGTAAATTGTAAACAGGGTCAGCCGGCTAGAGTCAGACGCTCAAACTCAGGCTCCATAGGGTTCCATTGCCGTTGCCACCCAGTGACGCGGTTTGTTTACCAAAATGCTGCTCGGCTGATCCCTCGTATAGGTGAGGTGTCTGTCTTTTATCAAGACTAACCTACAGCAAAAGTAGACTAGGCTGCACTAATGTTACAGACTGCTTTACACTTGACACTGCTGTGCTACTTCAATTCTCAACTACAAGCACAAGCGTGTTAATATTGCTAAATGAGTGACCATTCTCTTTTCTGTATTGAGGATTCTAAGGACAAACCCTTATGGGAGGAAAAACACTGTAATTCCTGTATTATGCCTATAGGGACTTACTATTGTGTGTCTGTGGTAGGTAGCCTACTCAATATTGACTTAATAGCGCCCACATCACACTTAAGCTAATTGTATTTTTTTCCCCAATCTCCTATAAGCTACGACTAGCATTCCTATAAATATCCACATGGGGTTTTGCAGTTTCCCTGCGATAGTATTTGTAAACACAGGATCCTTTTATGATAGGGTTAATTCTGACATAATGGTTTTGCATGTGTATTTGTGTATATTTGTAATGTACTTTGTTTGGTGCGACAGTCAGTGACTGCCTGCCTACGGCCACAGTGTCCTGCCTGCCCAGCCCGCGCACACTGACAGCACAGATCTATCTAATCGTTTGATTAGGCTACTTATTGGCTATCCTTGCTACAATAACACCAAACGTGTGTATCATCATCATCATCATCATCTTCTTCATCGTGTCCACTTTGTGATCAGATGGACAGAGTGTATCATCGATCAGCCTGACGCACATGTTGGGCTGCTGTAGTACGATCCTTTCTTCCGCGTAAATGTCATCACTGTCACCGCTGATCGCGTTCAGCGTGCGCCGTGCGGACAAAGCGGTGATCAAGGTGCGTGCGAGGCGAGGCGAGGCGTAGCTGTTCTGTGACTAGAGACTAGGCTTGAATGACCGTGTTACGAGCCCGACTTTTGACAAGGACGCGTCGCGGAGAAGCAGCAGATGTAGAGAATTCCCCCGTTCGTTCGATCGATGGACCGCCGCGGTGCCACGCAAATCCCCCGGCTCGCGTGTCTTACCTTTGGCGCAATGGAGCTCCACGAGTAAGAAATGTAACAACAGGAGCTTCCACACTTCTGTCCACATGTTTAGATCCTGTCCTGTCTTGTTCATGCAGGTCAAAGAAAAAGCACAGAAAGATCCCGAGCAGCCTCTCTCTCTGCCTGTGTCTGTGTCCGTCTCTACTGCCTCCTCTGTGTGTGTGATCAGGTCCCCGGCTCCCCTCTCTCTCTCTCTCTCTGCCTGTGTCCGTCTCTACTGCCTCCTCTGTGTGTGTGATCAGGTCCCCGGCTCCCCTCTCTCTCTCTCTGCCTGTGTCCGTCTCTACTGCCTCCTCTGTGTGTGTGATCAGGTCCCCGGCTCCCCTCTCTCTCTCTCTCTCTGCCTGTGTCTGTGTCCGTCTCTACTGCCTCCTCTGTGTGTGTGATCAGGTCCCCGGCTCCCCTCTCTCTCTCTCTCTCCCTCCCTCTGCCTCGGTTGCAATTTGAATCAGTGACGCTTATGGGCGGGATAAAGCAAGGATGGTGCCTGCAGTTAATATAGTAGTGATGATAGCCTACTGGAAATGGTGTTATGTCATATCTCCACATCCAGCTGGTGGACAGGTGGAGTCACATGGGGAGGGGTCCCAAACTTTTTCATATCAAGGAGGACCCCCCCAAATAAATTAGATGGACCCCTATTTGTTAGGACTGGAGGAAGCTTTTTGTTGGTGTAGACTAGAGATTGCAGAATTAGGCTATCGCCTGCAAAAGTGGGGCAAAAATTAAACTGTGTGTGTGTGTGTGTGTGTGTGTGTGTGTGTGTGTGTGTGTGTGTGTGTGTGTGTGTGTGTGTGTGTGTGTGTGTGTGTGTGTGTCATCAGTCATATACTGTCTGAAATCCTGGGCAGCCCTCTCAAGGACCCCTGAGAACCACTGTAAGTCGCCTATATGAAACTGGGGGGGGGGGGGGGGGGGGGGTCCACTGGTAAGTCATATGTGCAGATACAGCTGGTGGAGTGACCCAGAGAGCAGAAGTGATTTGAATTGAATGCAGAGTGTGTGCCATCAAAGGGAACAGATTACACTACTGTACTATGGTTCATGTGCATGAAATTACTTAAAGCCACGGTTCAACACATGAATACTAAATAGCCTACTGTATTTTTTATTGTTATTGCATGTTGTATACATTATTCATTAGATAGAATCAAACATCAACGGCTGGTACAGGTGCAAAAAGAACATGTCCATCCATAGGCTTTGCTGTTATTGTTGAGAGCTTCCCCTTGAAGGGAGAATAGACCCTTTTCACAGAAACCTTTTTTGAGGCGGTAAAGCAGGAAGTAAAGCAGGCAGGTGTAACCAATGCCATCAATGATGGTTCCATCTCCTTTAGGTGTTCCAGTATAGTGCCAGGGCCCTCATTATTCATGTTATTGGTTACATCTGCTGTACTTCCTGCTTTACCACCTCAAAACCATTGCTGTGAAAAGGGTCCACTCCCAGAAATGAATTCCCATGTCATTTCTATGATCACGACCAGTTCACTCTGGATTCATCACGAACAAGTCAACAACGGACAGGACAGCTACGAGTGTCTTGATGGTGCATCAAGAAAGCAATCCTGGAGGTGAATGTGAAGGTCATGATCCCAGTCGTCCAGCCAGTGTCAGCTCAGCGAGAGCTTGTCACCTCGTCAGCTGTGTCTTATCTGTCATCATTAGTGTCTTTTGTCTGTGCTTCAGTATTGTGTCTGTTTGACTGTCTGTTTGTTGGTTTGTCGCTCTGCATTCCTGGCATCTGTTCACTTCAGATTGTGATGTGGTTCAATTTCTGTTTCACAACTGGTAGCATTTCATTGTCTTGGGGTCACATTCGGATTGTACCACGATGTATTTCAAAATCGAGGGGTGCCCGGGTAGTGCAGCGGAAGATTCCTTGCCTATACCCACATGAGGGTCACAGGTTTGTGCCACGTGTTGCCTCCGGCTTGGGGAAACCCACCCTAAGGTATAATAATTCACACAGATCATTACCAGTAACTTAGTAAAAAACTCAACAAAAACATCTCCAGGAATTGCTTCGAGCAGTGGTTGTCAACCTGTGGTACGGGTACCACTGGTGGCACAGTATGTGCAGGGCTCTCTCCCTCTCATACTTTCTTATGGTCATTTCTGAGGTGGTACTTGGTGTAAAAAGGTTGAGAATTGGAGGATTGGAAGAAGAAGTTCTCTTCTGAGCTTCCAGAAGGCACATTGAAAACACTGAAAATGACACATATGAAAGATTTGGCTAGACTCTTCATCATCCGAGGAAGAACTGCTCCACAAAATGCAGGGTGTGTGTGAAGTGTGTGTGTGCTGCTGTATGCATGAGCTGCTCTAACAGCAGGCTGCCATGATGCCGTCAGACTCACATTCCACTGTTTTGCTGTTTTCTCCCTTGAGGTCAATTCTGAAATTGTCTTCATCTTTCATCTTTGCAGGTTCTGATTTTTTCCCTCTTTTTAGACACACACACACACACACACACACACACACACACACACACACACACACACACACACAAAACTGGAGCTTAGTGTTGCATTCATCTTTGCTGCAGGATGGTGAGTGAGTCTGACTGAGACGTACCTAGGATGATTACTTCCCTCTTCTGTCTCTCTCTCTCTGACTGTTTTCCTCTGTCTCTCTATCTCTGACCTCCCCCTCTCTGTCTCTTGTTTTCTCTTCTTCTATTGCTCAGTCAATCTCTATCTCTACCTATCCACCTCTTTCTTCCTGTCTTCCTCCATCATTATTCAGCTCTCTCTCTCTCTCTCTCTCTCTCTCTCTCTCTCTCTCTCTCTCTCTCTCTCTCTCTCTCTCTCTCTCTCTCTCTCTCTCTCGAGACTGATAGTGCTGTCGGAAGAAGACAACAGAGCTGGTGGTCAGCAAATCCTCTGTCTTTCCCGCGGAGCATTGTTCTATGTGTGTGTGTGTGTGTGTGTGTGTGTGTGTGTGTGTGTGTGTGTGTGTGTGTGTGTGCACGCACGTGCGTGCTTGCAGCATTAGTGCTGCGTACAGGACAGGAGAGTCCTCTGCTTGCATGCCACAGCCTGTGACCCAGAAAGTGCAAGCGAGGTCCGTCCTGTCTATATCTGGCCAGGTGCCTGCTGCAGGGAGAGGTATAGGAGAGGAGGTTTGTCTGGCCAGGTGCCTGCTGCAGGGAGAGGTATAGGAGAGGAGGTTTGTCTGGCCAGGTGCCTGCTGCAGGGAGAGGTATAGGAGAGGAGGTTTGTCTGGCCAGGTGCCTGCTGCAGGGAGAGGTAGGAGAGGAGGTTTGTCTGGCCAGGTGCCTGCTGCAGGGAGAGGTATAGGAGAGGAGGTTTGTCTGGCCAGGTGCCTGCTGCAGGGAGAGGTATAGGAGAGGAGGTTTGTCTGGCCAGGTGCCTGCTGCAGGGAGAGGTATAGGAGAGGAGGTTTGTCTGGCCAGGTGCCTGCTGCAGGGAGAGGTATAGGAGAGGAGGTTTGTCTGGCCAGGTGCCTGCTGCAGGGAGAGAGGTAGGAGAGGAGGTTTGTCTGGCCAGGTGCCTGCTGCAGGGAGAGGTAGGAGAGGAGGTTTGTCTGGCCAGGTGCCTGCTGCAGGGAGAGAGGTAGGAGAGGAGGTTTGTCTGGCCAGGTGCCTGCTGCAGGGAGAGGTAGGAGAGGAGGTTTGTCTGGCCAGGTGCCTGCTGCAGGGAGAGAGGTAGGAGAGGAGGTTTGTCTGGCCAGGTGCCTGCTGCAGGGAGAGAGGTAGGAGAGGAGGTTTGTCTGGCCAGGTGCCTGCTGCAGGGAGAGGTAGGAGAGGAGGTTTGTCTGGCCAGGTGCCTGCTGCCGGGAGAGAGGTAGGAGAGGAGGTTTGTCTGGCCAGGTGCCTGCTGCAGGGAGAGGTAGGAGAGGTTTGTCTGGCCAGGTGCCTGCTGTAGGGAGAGGTATAGGAGAGGAGGTTTGTCTTGTCATTTTCCGAATAATAGTGGAATATTGTGTGCATGTAAACGTAGTCACTGATGATGTCACAATGCCTCTTATGACATCACTGATGATGTCAGACAATGCCTATGACATCACTGACGCATCACTTCTGGGACAGGACAAAAATTAAAACACTGATGACATCACTGATGACATCATCAGTGATGTCACAATGCACAATTGCTCAAGTGACATCACTTATGACATTTTCGTCCCACTGATGATGTCATCAGTGATGTCATAAATCACTGATGACATCATCAGTGGGACGAAAATTGAAACAGAGAGAGAACAGAGAACAAAGAATAGGGATTGCCCACATGGTCCCTTTTATAATAGGATATATAGATACTCAGTAGGGAAAAAGCATGATCATGCTGACATTGAATTTATCACTTCCCACACAATAATGCATAATTCAAAGGCAGATTGTTTTATCATCATAATCTGGTTAAATAATTTGGGATTACATCGCCTCAGCTCCACACCAGTAAGGGGATCAGCGCTGTGCCTGTGCAAATGCCCTCTGCTGTGTGCTACAAAGGACATCTCAGTCTTTGCAGTCTGTATATTTACAGTCTGTATTTACAGTCTGTATAATCTCACATTGACTTTAGCACCGAACGCAGGCGTGCTTTCACATCTGCGAGGCTTTGTGAACAGCTAATAGGGCTGTTTACTCCACACACGCACGCACGCACGCACACACACACACACACACGCACACACACACACCCCAGGCCAAACTAAGATTTAGACGCAGACAATTTAATCAGGAGCAACCTTTCAAACAAAATTATGATGCAAACAACAAAAACAAAAAAACAAAAGGCCTTATGTAGCCTTTAATTTGCTGTTCCAAAGATAACACAGACTCAAAAAAGAGAGGAAAAAAGTAAATAATTTTTCACTATCTTTCGAATACATCTGAGCCAATTTCACACTCAGGCTCTTGGCCGGTTGAATTAAATACGGACTGCTTCTTTTCCCCCTATTGTCCACCTGCCAAATGCCTCTCTGTGACTGAGCAGCTGAGTTCTCTGCCTTCTCTGCCATCAGTATTCTGTGCCAACAGAACCTGCTCCATCGGGCTTCAGCCTACACATTAGGCTAAAGAGCGAGCGGCATTGCTTATTCAGATTGGCCCTCTCTGCTGGAGTGAGATAGAAGGGAAGCTAAAAGGAGAGACAGAGGAGGGCAGAAGAGAGAGAGAGAGAGAGAGAGAGAGAGAGAGAGAGAGAGAGAGGAGGTAGAGATTGGGAAAGAGGGAGAGAGACAGATAGAGGAGGTATAGAGAGGGAGAACGAGGGAGGAGAGAAGGTATAAGTAGACAGAGGTGAAGGTGAAAGGAGGGACAAAGAAGCAGCCACAAAGTGCAGACCTCATCTGCCTCCTCTCCTCCAACTCCTCCATCCTATGAGTGTCCCCCGCGGGAGGAGAGAGAGAGAGAGGTGGTACAAAAGGAGGCAGGGGGAGAGGTCAGATCATTAGGCAGAGGTGAAAGGTCGCAGTAGGGGGGTAGTCAGGGAGCAGTGACCCTGAGACGGACAGAGGGAGGGAGAGGAGAGGAGAGGAGAGGGAGCCAGACAGCGATGTCGGGGTCAAACGTCCTCACAGCTTACCAGATTGATTTGTACTTCCTCATGTCGTGTCTAACAGAGGTGCTGAGGTCAAACAACCCACTGCTGATTTCTTTTGAGCCATTTCATTTGTTGCCGTGTAAAACTCTTTTGTTAAACAAGTCGATCTTTGACTCATCTTTGTCTATTTTTCTGACCGCCTAAGTAAGAATTTAGGACAGTATGCTAATAATGTAGTTTGTATGTTTTGTCTAACTCCTACTTCAACCCTCCATGACTCCATGACTCCACCTCCACCAAACTTCTCTCCTCCAGCTTTTCCACCACGAGCTTCTCTGCCCGAACCACCTCAACTGGCTCCTTTCTATGCAAAGCAGCCAGCTCTACCCCCTCACGGACGACTGAGCTTCTCACCTTATCCTTAAGATACCTGGCTGTCAACCTCCTGGGAAAATCACTTTCGTCCGCTTCTATCCGCGATCTTGTTCTTTCGGTCATGAGCTATCCTTCATGACCAGGTGAGGGTAGGAACGATCGACCGGTAGATCGAGGGCTTTGCCTTCTGACTCAGCTCTCTTTTCGTCACAATGGTGCGGTAAAAATGCTCAGATTCTCCGGCCCATCTCCTGCTCCATTGTCCCCTCACTCGAGAACAAGACCCTGAGATACTCGAACACCTTCACTTGGGGTAAAGACTCATTCTCTACCTGGAGTAAACAATCCACCAGTTCCCTGCTGAGAACCATGGCCTCAGATTTAGAGGTTCTGATCCTCATCCCAGCTGCTTCACACTCGGCTGTGAACCGATCCAGTGATCGTGCTGAAGGTCCCACCCAGACCGATGATGCCATCAGGAGCACATCATCCGCTAAAAGCAGCATGTTCAGAACTAGATGAGGAATAAAATAACATAGTGTCCATGTAGCACCAGGCGTGGTGGCATGGTCTGTTTGGGAGCCGGGAAGGAGGAGAGTGAGGAGGCCTCGGCCCGGCACCTTTTTAAAGCCGCCCCCCCATCTATCTCCCAACCAATCACCGGCCGCACCTGCAGTAAGATCTCATATCGGAGAGCGCACAAGGGGTGGACAGCTCCCCCCCCAGGCAGGGAGGGAGAACACAGCACAGCAGGATACAAATACACACAAATAGATGATGACCCCCCTGGGTCATAACAACAACCCACTGGCCATTTGTTATGCTGCTCTTTATGTCACCAATCAATCATACAGTATGCCCTTGTCTCATATCATTTGTTGTGTGTAAAAACTATTTTGTTAAATAAGTAGTAATTTTTGGACTCATTCTTTTTCTTGCATATTATCGCAGGCTTATGGATTAGACCCCAGTGGTGCCTCGTCCTTGCTCAGGGATTCAGGATGGCTTCAGAAAGCCATGCACTTGTTCTTAAAGGTTGTTGTGTGCTTCTCGAGAATCTTCAACCCCTCAGCCCCCAGGAAGCAGGAACAACCCTTAAGAGGCGCACGTGGGACCAGAGGAACGCAACTTGAATCCATGTGTGCCACTCTTTCTTTCTTTCTTTCTTTCTTTCTTTCTTTCTGTCTGTCTCTCTTTGACGTTCAGATGACAGCACTTGATGCAGCCGTGGCAATAAAGAGAGTTTGGCCTCGGCCTCCACTCCCAACACAACACCATGTTGCTGAAGAGCCTCCACTCGCAACACCATGTTGGTGAAGTGCTTCTGAAATCAATCGTGTGGGCTGCCTGCGAGTGTAACACACTCAGTCAGATCACCATGGTGATGAGGCATCCAACATGAGACAAGAAGACGTGCAGTAGTAGCTGCAGATGGAAACAATATATTTCTATCGGTGGCTTTGGACTCATTAAAATGTCCAAATAAAAAAAATTGACGACGACACATTTCCTAATCGGAACTGGGTGTTGTTGATGTAAATGGGAAGAATATGTCAAAAGGTAAATGTACAGTCAATGTCAATGACGTAAGAATTTGGCCGGTCTTTTGTGTTTTTGCTCTTGAGTCGGGGGGTCGGGGGGGGGGGGGGGGGGGGGGGAACTGGGGACAACAACAGCTTGGATTATGTACCATTATTTACTTCGTCATTTTAATCCACAAATGACACCAGTCCCCCCCCCCCCCCTCCCCAGTTTATGAAAGTACAGATTGTAAGCCTGATGCTGTGTCATGCATTGAAATCTGAAAATAGTTCGAGAAAATCGCCCTCAAAGTTGGTGGACAAGCTTGGCTTGCCCTGACCGGGCTTAATTTGATAACAAATTATATAGGCTATGTATTTGATCCTAAAACTGCTGTTATTGAGTTCTTCAACATTTAAACTTGCATAATAAAAGACAACCTTATTTGATCTTGATTTGTGCGATTTCACACTTTCACTATTGTTACTCCTTTACCGTGTCACTAGTCTCTCCCCAGACTCAAATATTAATCGCTGCGCTCCGCATACTACATAAATGAGTCTGTGCCACTTCACAGCCACTGCTGGTTTTTGAAGGTGGGGTTGAAATTGAACGAGTGACAGGTCGTAGCGCCGATGAGAGAGCGGTTGGAAAAATGGGCTGCGCCTCCCGTGTCGTCTGATCGCTAAGTCGTTACTGATTGGGGAGGACTGAATCCATCACTGGCCAATCACTGGCCAAGTGAACGGTTCCCTCCCATAACCAGCCGGCTGGGGGGGGGGGGGGGGGGAAGCGTCCCAGACCCAGAGAGAGCTTGCAGCATGCAGTAACGTGGTGTATCAGCGTAAGAACTCTCATGGGTCTGGCGTTGAGACTACCATGTCATACATATTGTAGCTTGCTGTGTCAGCGCTGAAGCTTGTGACTGTATATAAAAGTAAACCGGTCAGACTAAAGTAGGATGGCACTATTAGTATACAGGTTAGCTGAATATATATGTGTCAGCACTGCGACACTCTCACCTCACTTCCCACATGCCTGATCATCATAATAAGAGTAGTTCAAAATGAAAATCTGCTCGTCTAAATGCAAATCATGAATAGCTTCTTCAATGATTTCCTCAACACATATATATAGTGTCTAATTACCATGTACTGTA
>NC_139632.1:41345123-41347623 GCF_964638095.1 Poromitra crassiceps
TTCAACACAAAAATGGTGGTTTCCAATGACACGCTAGCATCCTTTTAGCAGCTGTTAGCCCCGCCAACAAGACGCATCTGTTGAAGTTAGCTCCAAGGAGGAGGCGTCATTAAGTAATATCAAAGACTGTGAGTGATTAATGGCTTCCTCAATGACACTGGACATAATGCTGGACAAAACTTCCAGAATTGATTACCCCCCGGCCCGGGCACTGGTACTGTCTGGACAAAAGTTATACAATCCACAATATGGATTATCTCCGTTTCATTTGTTGTTGTCTTTGAGGCGTCAGACGTGTGAATATATTTATAATGTATAATTTGATAGTTTGGATTACGGGATGCCAAGGATATATTTGCCCAAAGTATTCTCTGTTCCATAGTCTATTAAGTCGCAGAGGTTGATACATTGATCACTAACAACTACAATAAAGTCCTGCATGATGGTGATAGATGGGGTTCACTCCCTACCTCCTTTCAGTCTAGAGACTTTCACTTATTAAGATGAATGTATTACCTAATTTAATCAGCTCCTGCGGATGGTTGCTGGAAGAAGTTGCATTAGGTCAGGGGTTCCCAAACTTTTCCATCCAAGTACCACTACTGTATGTACCAAACCAAATTCCCCAGGGACCACTCCCCCCCGCCCCCCCCCAATAAAATACATGTTGCTGATTTAACCATGCAATAGCAGCAGAAAGGCTACATGACAATATGGTTCAAAACGGACACACACACGCACACACGCACGCACGCACACACACACACACACACACACACACACACACACACACACACACGCCAACATTAGGCTGTGAAAAAGAAGAGCCCTTTGAAATGTAGCTACCTTCCTGACAAAGTAGCATGACATGGTTGGTACAAATCGATTCCTCAGGTCTTCTAGTTTCATATGATACCAGAAACTTCACTCTGGCCTTAAAACAGAGCCTGCTGCAGCGTCTGAAATTAAATGTTCAAAATTGTGATATTTCCCAAATATCGCGATATTTCCGAAAATCGGCCCAATCCGGCTACTCATCAGGGTTAATGTGTACGTAAAAACTGTTATATAAAAAGAAAAAAGAAAACACAATTCTCTGGCGGACCACCAGGCGGAGCCCCCACAGTTTGGAAACCAATGCATTAGGTTATCAGTACTTTTTTGTGGAACAAGAAAAACCCAGAACCAAATTACTTTGCAAAGGCATAAACTATCAGGAGGCGCTAACCTGCATTAACCTGTCTAATTTCGAATGGTGATCATGGTGTATTGCTCTGCGTCCATTTACTACCTGGTTCATACCAGAGACTTGTGTGTCATGGCACCCCACTGAGGACAAATTAAAATATCCATACAATTAGCAAAATCTGAATTATTCTAACATATGCCATGAAGTGGTGAAACGGGATTTTGGGGCAGTTATATCACATCTTTTCACTGTCTGTCATAAAGCTCAGAAAAATGCTAAAAATGGCAACACATTTTTTCGTCAATCTCCAATTTTCCGTAACCACTTTGTTTTGATAGATGGGAAGAGAAGACAATTTTGATTCCCCTCAGGGGGGCGACGAAGGTCTTCATATTCTCCAAGATATTGTAGGGCAACAGGGTCTCCGTGACTTCCATGATATAAAAGGTTCTATAAGCTCCTCGGCAGTTCCTTTTATTTGTACCTTCAGGTGAGTTCAGCACAGCCTGCTCAAGGTGTCCCATGGGCCAATGATTTGAAAACTCATCCCCTTCAAAGGTAAAAAAATGGCATTGTATCTGACCTTTATAAATTTATTACAAAGTCCTCGAGACATCACAGTGTTATTAACTATTTTGCTCTTTACTCAGCCTAGTAAAAAACCCTCTCATAAGTAACATACACATCAGCTCATTCACAACAGGAATGACTTCTCACCACAGACTAGTGTGAAGGGTGTTAACGACATACATAACTCTACAATGTTGGGTTGAATGGGAGAGAGTTAGAATTTTCAAGGAGTGGGAAACTCCAAAATATTATCGGGTGCTAGTAAAGGGCCTCACTTTTCCCCACCCACCCTCTGATTGGCTATACTCTTTACCTTCGTTGGTTAGTTTTGGGCATGAGGAGTGAGATAGATCAGGGTCAGAGCCAATCAGAGGCAGAGTAGGGGCAAGTCTTGGCAGAATGCGCGGGGCGGGAGGGGGGGGGGGCGCTGCTACAGATCATGTGACTGCTCACTGTTAATTACCGATGTAACTGCAGGTATTACTAAACCTCCTACTTTCCAAAATGACAGTTTCAAGATATTCTATATTTTTCGGATGATACCAATTGCTTTAATTATTTTATTACAGACAAGACGAATGCGGTTTTTCCAATTCAAATTCTCATCAATCGGAATTCTGAGGAATTAGATGAGACCTGAAGGAGTTCATTCGCATTGACTATGATTTTGGCGGTATTACTACAATATTTATTTCCCAGTGAACGGCGCCGCCCTCCTAGCCTTCCATTATCCTCTTAACT
>NC_139632.1:41357623-41375123 GCF_964638095.1 Poromitra crassiceps
TCCTGAGGTAGGTCTGACTATACCTCCTGAGGTAGCTCTGACTATACCTCCTGAGGTAGCTCTGACTATACCTCCTGAGGTAGCTCTGACTATACCTCCTGAGGTAGCTCTGACTATACCTCCTGAGGTAGCTCAGCTGACTATACCTCCTGAGGTAGCTCTGACTATAGCTCCTGAGGTAGCTCAGCTGACTATACCTCCTGAGGTAGCTCAGCTGACTATACCTCCTGAGGTAGCTCAGCTGACTATACCTCCTGAGGTAGCTCAGCTGACTATACCTCCTGACTATACCTCCTGAGGTAGCTCTGACTATACCTCCTGAGGTAGCTCTGACTGTACCTCCTGAGGTAGCTCTGACTATACCTCCTGAGGTAGCTCTGACTATACCTCTTGAGGTAGCTCTGACTATACCTCCTGAGGTAGCTCTGATTATACCTCCTGAGGTAGCGCTGACTATACCTCCTGAGGTAGCTCTGACTATACCTCCTGAGGTAGCTCGGCTGACTATACCTCCTGAGGTAGCTCTGACTATACCTCCTGAGGTAGCTCTGATTATACCTCCTGGGGTAGCTCTGACTATACCTCCTGAGGTAGCTCTGACTATACCTCCTGAGGTAGCTCTGATTATACCTCCTGAGGTAGCTCTGACTATACCTCCTGAGGTAGCTCTGATTATACCTCCTGAGGTAGCGCTGACTATACCTCTTGAGGTAGGTCTGACTATACCTCCTGAGGTAGCTCTGACTGTAGCTCCTGAGGTAGCTCTGACTATACCTCCTGAGGTAGCTCTGACTATACCTCCTGAGGTAGCTCTGACTATACCTCCTGAGGTAGCGGTGACTATACCTCCTGAGGTAGCTCAGCTGACTATACCTCTTGAGGTAGGTCTGACTATACCTCCTGAGGTAGCTCTGACTATACCTCCTGAGGTAGCTCTGACTATACCTCCTGAGGTAGCTCAGCTGACTATACCTCCTGAGGTAGCTCAGCTGACTATAGCTCCTGAGGTAGCTCAGCTGACTATACCTCCTGAGGTAGCTCAACTGACTATACCTCCTGACTATACCTCCTGAGGTAGCTCTGACTATTCCTCCTGAGGTAGCTCTGACTATACCTCCTGAGGTAGCTCTGACTATACCTCCTGAGGTAGCGCTGACTATACCTCCTGAGGTAGCTCTGACTATACCTCCTGAGGTAGCTCTGACTATTCCTCCTGAGGTAGCTCGGGGACTAAATCTAAACTCTACTAATACACAATTCCCACTTCTCTCTTGTTCGAGTTCTCTTACGCTCGACATTTCGTTAAATGACCTTGATGGGTCACATAGAGGAGGTCACGGAGGAATGGTGAAATTAGTGCTGTGTAGCACACACACACACACACACACACACACACACACACACACACACGCTTATGGATAAGGGTGTATGTTAATGCCTAAAATATAAATCTAACAAGCACAAAGACTACTAATACAACTACAAAGCTGTCTGTTAGAAGAGTTTCGCCTTATAGCGTGAGCTTTTTTATGCAAGCCATTCAGGCAATTCAGCCGTCCTGTGCCATCTCATAGATAGATTTTCCATGACTGACTTCCATAAAACCCCAGTGTGTGCGAGCGACTGCTTACCGGGCCTACATTCAAACCCCAGTCATCTTATTCAAATCGCTATAAAAATAGCCCTGCGTCGGTTGGCGGGATAGCGCTGTGTTTCTTTCATCATAATGAATGAAACTATTTGCATTCACGGGAAGAGAGGAAGCCATCATCTCCTCCCCGGAATCGTCTTCCATCAAAAGCACCATCACACAACGCAGAACAGAGTGAGAGAGAGGAGAGAGGAGAGGAGAGAGGAGAGAGGGAAGAGGGAGGGAGGGATGGGATTAGAGAGAGAGAGAGGGAGAGCGGTTGTAATGTTTTGAAAGAGAGAGAAGAGAGGGAGAGAGGGAGAGAGAGAGATGGATGGATGGAGGCAGACAGGGGGAGACAGACAGATAGAGCTGATAGCTTATTCTACTAAACCCAGCAGAGCGGAGCCTCAGCACTGAGTTTTAAAGGAAGCTACTCCACAAGCAAACGGCTGCAGTGTATCTCCTCATAATGATACTATTTCCACATCTCAGTCCCCACTAAGATCCGGATAGGAGAGGCGCCAAATGAGCGTATTAGTGTTTCTACCCTCTCCACTCAGTCTCTGGCCATCCTGTTTGATGGGCAGGATGAAAAGAGGCGGACTGAGAGATTGCTGGGAGGAAATTTCACAATGAATCTTGATGATGGGAAATCTGCATGTGAAAATGATGCGGTGCAAAAACCTTGGATCGCCCTAGGAATCAAAATGATGGATTTCTGAAAAGATAACGACCTATTTCTGATTTCCTTTTGAGATTATTAAGGTATTTTCAGACCAAAAGCAAATAATCTGTATGAATAAATTGAACGACGATAACAAAAAAAACAACAACATTCATCTCTGTGGGACTATTCACACCAAATAAAAAAAATAAAAAATCTGCCCCGCAAATTTTGATTTGGTGTGAATAGACCTTTAGAGAGGTCAAAATAGAGGGAGTCAGGAAAGATGGGGAGGTGGTCTGGTTCCAGGGCTATGAAGCATGTTCAACACACAGCTGCCCCATAACAGCATCACAACCCAAATACAAATCGGACATGCAAGGTTTTTGCAGTATGAATACACTGGGTTTTCCTGGATAATCATAATTAAGCAGCATTGGAATGACAGATTAGATAGAACTGTCAGATTCCTCTGAAATGTGTCCGGCATGCCAAGAATCTCCATTTGATATGCAAATTGTAACACGCACATGAAAAACAGCAGATATAAAAATGTGTTCACATGTCCCGCCCACAGAGACACATCTATACATTTCATATTGCACAGTAAGCTAAACTTGATATCATCATCATGTCTGAATCATCATTTGAATATTGTGTTGCCTCTGACCTCCAGCAGATGTGATAGATGCACTCTTCTATGTGTGCAGAGTTCATGTGTTTAACAGTTAAGCAGTTCAATAGAATGTGGGATGAGTAGACTTTTTCCATCTGTTTCACTTAACCTGCGTGGGCCCTGAACCATCTGTGTGAAGACACAAGATGTTGCTCCTCATGCAGCACATAGGAGGGGTTAGAGAAGATACTAAACCACTCATTTTATCCCATCATCCACAACCAGTGATCTTGATGATCTTGTTGTTGTAGGAAGACCAAGGCCAGTGGGTGCAAACCACTAGGCAGATACTAAGCATTATCTCTTGCTGGTATTGTTGGGTTGTGTGTTCTCATAACAGGAATGACCATGCAGCTGATCATCAGAGTGACCTTAGACTAATTTACCCAGGATTCCCAGGCTCACCCGCTGCACTCCCTCGTCCACCCTGCAGTTCGCCTAGCTGGCCCCCCTGTGTGGCATGCGCAGCATCACTGATGACATCACTCACTGATGACATCACAATTGTGACCAGACATTGTGACATCATCAGTGACATCACAATTGCTCGAGACATCATCACTGATGATGTCACAGATGACGATGTCACAATATGTCCATCAATGAAATCATCGTCGACACTGATGATGTCATGGCATTGTGACATCAGTGATGTCACAATTGCTCGAGTGTAAAGGTGCATTCACACCGACCTATTAAAGTTTGTCGCTGGCGTCGAGTTTACATACAAAGTCAATGCAAACGAGCGATTGAGCGTATATATTCGCCTGGGAGAATAATCGCTGGGCGTCCGAGCGGCAGAGACAGAGCGACAGGGAGAAAATACGCTCGTTGCTCAAGATGAAATATCCCAACTCGAGCGAAAATACGCTGGCATCAGTCGCTCGCTGTTCAACACTGATTGGCTGCCGTGTGAGAGCGAGTCAAGGATCACACTGGCTTGGAACAAACTGCTGGTTTATTGTGTGGCAACAAACCGCATTGACAGGCTGACAGCTGACATGAAGTGAAGTCTGTACTACCGGTATGCAGCTCGCATTAGGAGCACGCTGATAGGCTTAGCTTGTAAACAATGACGGTGGCTCGTAGTGGACAAACAGCATGACATTGCGTAACGTTATAGCCCCCACATGTCCGTCATTTCGTGTGCCTGTTGATGAGCGATTCCAAAGGGTTGACTTGAGCGACAGAGCGAAAAATAAATATCTCGGTGTGAACGCTCCTTTAAAAAGAAATTGCTCGAGTGACATCACTGATGATGTCACAATGTCATGACATCATCAGTGATGATGTCACAGTCTATGACATCATCAGTGACATCACAATTGCTTGAGTGTAACCAAAAATGTGACCAAAAACATGACCAAAATTGCATTACTCCCTTTTATATAAATAAAAAAGGATAGGCAAAGCAGGAAATGAGTGTGAGTGGAAAGCAGTATGACTTATGTAAGTAACACAAACATTTACATGTAGTAGTAGTAATTAAGATGAATCTGTTGTACTCCATCTGCATCTCGACACCTACAGTATCTGTCACTGCCTGTGGTGTTACTGTCTACTCTTTGTATAGGCCTTGTAGTTGTTATAGACAACTGTGTCTATTGTATATTTGAATATGCCTGGTATTAGTGTAGCCCATGTTTTTTTTGTTTTTTTTGTTTTACATTTGAATATACCTTGTATAGTGTTGTAGACTGCTGTGTCTATTTTATGTTTACATGTATGTTATTCCCATGTAAGAAAGACATGAACTGAACTGAGACAGTGCACCTGGCCTGTCGGTGTTCAACACCGTCGTCGATGGACAGCAACAGCCTGTCGCTGCTGCCTGTACGTACGCTGTCCTTGGTGCTGAAACATTTGAATGTGACTGGCAAACCTGTTTACAGTACAAGCTTGTCTGACAAAGTGCCTCTGACTTCACTCTGTTTTCTTAGATATTGGCTCGCTTGGATCAAGTTACAATTTGTGTGTATGTGTAGGAGAGGATATATCAGCTATTATGCAGTTTTAAAAATGACTTTATAAAAAAAGACTTAGGCAACTTCAACTCATTCAGAATGCTGCTGCTAGAGTTCTAACGAAGACTAAGAAAGCTGATCATATCACTTCAGTTCTTAAGTCCTTACACTGGTTGCCAGTGTGTCATAGAATAGATTTTAAAATACTGTTATTAGTCTATAAATCACTTAATGGCCTAGGCCCAAAATACATAGCTGGATTGCTCCCACGCTACGAACCGTCTAGAACTCTTAGGTCAGCAGGGTCCAGCTTATTAACTGTCCATAGGATCAAATCAAATCATGGGAAGGCTGCATTTACCCACTATGCTTCTGCTAGCTGGAACAAATTGCCTGAATACCTCAGATATGCCCCAACCTTACTTACTTTTAAAAATAGACTAAAGACTTTTATGTTTACCATCGCTTTTAACTGCTGACAGCTACTATGCAAACCCAATGAGTCCTCTATAAGTTTTTAGCTCTTTCTGCAACTGCTGCGCCTGTTGCTTAATGCACTTTTTATACTCTTTTTTAAAGTTTTGTTGTGATGCTTTTAAATGTCCATTTTATTCTCTTCTTTTCTTTTCTTTTCCTGTCAACCATTTTATGTGAAGCGCTTTGAATTGCCTCTGTGTATGAAATGTGCTATACAAATAAACTTGACTTGACTTGACTGACTTTATCAGAATGCTCTGCCCCATCTGTGCTGAGAGTCTAGCAGTGAAGCAAAGACAAGACCTGTAGTAGCAACTCCTATGGCCATGAAGTGAAGGCTGCCATCAGGGTGGGAATGACATGCAGGCTATCAGGCCATCATGGCCTCCAGCCCCTCCCTCTGGCTGTGATGCCCTGAGATCCATAAGGTCACCTTGGCAGTGCCCTGCTACCAGCCTGCTACTGTCAGTTGCTTTAAAAGCATCAGTGGTCTCAGTTTAATGTAGCCTGCCCTATGCAAAAGATGTGTCATTGGCTCATTTTAACAGACATTTCAGAAAGAAATCACTCTTCACGATGTCAATAGAGCGATGGCCTTTGTGCCCTGGCATGTGGCCTTGTGCCCTAAAAGAAAATGCCCACCCTGGCTGCCATGATGCACTTTTACAGCCAAACTGACTCCACCTAGAGGCTCATTCTATCGCTGGCGGTTGCAGAAAAAACAAAGATGTGCCCACAGTCGCCCCAAAGAATCAGCAAATTCATTCACCCGTTTGTCAGTCAAGCATCCAGGAAGCTGTCCACTGATGCATCCCCAGCAGACTCTCCACTCATTTCTCGCTTGGGAGAGACTATCTTGTTTATGCACACAAATATGCCGAAATATTTAAGATAAGAACAATATAAATATGGATATATGCATTCAGTTTAGGGTGGATTCTCACTTTGCCAGAACTATTGAGAAGCATCTGTAGTCTTAGGGAGATTTGACTGGAGAAATATAAAATAAAAAACAGAATAATGCATACAATATATACAGATACTGTGGGTGGAGAGAGAGAGAGAGAGAGAGAGAGAAAACTGAAATAAAATGGCATGCCGGAGTGAACTGTATAGGGGACTTAGAGGAGACAAGTCTAGGAGACACTGTAATTGGACAAGCTAGTGGTCGGAGAGAGGAAGAGAGAGAGAAGACAACTGACACATTGACAACCAGGGACAGACTCGTAGAAGCACGTGTGGATTCACACACACGCACACGCACACGCACACACACACACACACACACACACACACACACACACACACACACACAGAGACGCCGTAGAGCACTGACAGAAATATGACTGTACAGAGGATGCAGGGGACATGGGGGGGTGGTGATAAAGTCCTAATTTGGGGGGCTTTCGGGTCTGATTGAAGAGGCGGATGGCAGTTGGGAAGAAACTTACACAAGTACCTGTACTTCTACTTAAGTAAAGAATGTGTGTACTTTTCCCATCTCGGCCCAAATAGAAAATGTGTCTATTTTGATCAGTCTTCCTTCCCAACCAGCACTGACATTCTTAAGCTAATGACATAACCTCTAACAGCTCATCAATAAACACTGTGTTTAAATTGATCTAGCTTAAGCACATCTCTTAAGGGTATTATATGGTCTCTGGGGATCTCAATCTTTTCCCCCTTAAAATAAAATGGATGAGCAGGTAAAATGATCGTGACAGACTACTCAACTCAATTAACTCAACCCTGCAGCCATTCACAAAGAAGTCAGAGCCATACAGTCAGGTGCAACAAGTATTCTTCTCTGATCCTCTCTGCTATCGCTGAGAATAGACATGGTGGACACCACATTCAAAAATAACAATATAATATATCCCCAAGAATATCTTTGACACTTTAGTAAATACAGTATAGCACATGCGCACGCACACACACACACACACACACACACACACACACACACACACACACACACACACACACACAGGAGAGGGCTCATTAGCAGCACAGGCACGCTAGAAACCAGCTGCGTTGACTGTGCTATAAATAACCCTGCCCTGTCTGCCCACGGTGTCCAGCAACCTGAGAGAGGCTCCGCCTCCTCATCTGAGCCTCATCTCAAAGCACAAATTAAATCACATTGTATCTGCATGTTTCAGTCAATCCTGTGAACAACTAGAGAGAAGGGTCTAACCTCTGATGCCATCAAGAGAGACCACACCTGGCTGGAGATGATACCTTCCTCTCCACGATTGGTGTCTTTGTAGACTGGTGTTATCAAAATAGACCTCTTTCCTCTTGTAGCGCTGAGGTATGCTGACCCAGAAATGTGCCCATTTCCCTGTAGCAGCACCTTAGTAACCACACGTGCATCATCAACGTTGGTTTGCCACTCAGAGCTATTCTGAAGCGAGCTGAAATACGTAGAGGTGTTGGAGGTCAATGCTCATCTACTACACAAAATCCTGAAAGAAGTGGTTCTGACAGTTTTGGGCCCACAGCCAGATTTTCCATCATTATGGGAAGCCATTCCTGGGTTTCGGAAAAACAGCTGAATGCATTTCTTACATGCGAGCAGCAGTGACGTCTTCCTTCCTGCGGGGGGCTGGGATGAACGAGCTCCAACACATATCGAGCTCCAATTAAATGAAGGGACAATCCAGTGATTGTGGAGGTCATCAGACGCACAGTACAGGTATGTAACAAATAGAAGATTGTTGAAAATCCTGCATAAAGGTGTTTTAGCAGGTTTGGCTGGTGATGACAGTATTTACACTACAATGTGTGTGTCTTCCTCTGTCACACTGACTCATAGAATCTTGTATTGTGCCGGTAAAAGGATGGAGGATAAAGATGGCGGTGGTTTGACATCAGTCGTCCTTGCAGCTCATCCCACTTCCTGCGTGCAGCTCCTCCCACTTCCTGTGTGCAGCTCATCCCACTTCCTGTGTGCAGCTCATCCCACTTCCTGTGTGCAGCTCATCCCACTTCCTGTGTGCAGCTCATCCCACTTCCTGTGTGCAGCTCATCCCACTTCCTGTGTGCAGCTCATCCCACTTCCTGTGTGCAGCTCATCCCACTTCCTGTGTGCAGCTCATCCCACTTCCTGTGTGCAGCTCATCCCACTTCCTGTGTGCAGCTCATCCCACTTCCTGTGTGCAGCTCATCCCACTTCCTGAGTGCAGCTCAACCCACTTCCTGTGTGCAGCTCATCCCACTTCCTGCATGCAGCTCCTCCCACTTCCTGCATGCAGCTCCTCCCACTTCCTGCGTGCAGCTCCTCCCACTTGCTGCATGCATCCAGCAGTCCTGAAACACCTCTTTAAAACAATGTGGATTGTTGCTTTTAGAGAAACTAATGATATCTATACTGTTTATTAACAGGTTGAACTGGTTTAAGTTCAGTTTAAGTGTATTCAATTAAGCTTCTGTTTTACCTTTTTTTTTAATCTGCCAAGGATGGCTGGCAGCTGATGGTCCAGATGCCACTTGAAGATGGCTGCATCTGTACTTCCTTTAGACAGCTGAAGATGTGTTGGCCTGCTGCCAGGGTGCCTTTCTACCAAACACTTTCATCTTGCCAGCATCCTGCAGAAACCTTGTAACTCCAGTTTGGTCTGTTTAGTGTGTTTGTCCTCAGCTCTGTGACTCTGGAAACACACAAAACACTCGAGGATACGTGGTGATGAGGGAAGTCGAGCAGTCTTTTCTGAAGGCTTGACCCCGCGGAATCTTTGGAGATACGAGATTTCCGCAGGATGATTTGGATGCCGTACGTGTCCCCCGTCCCTCCATATGTCTCATCCATAAACATGGAAGGCTGTTTGAAATGCAACAAGGTTAAGGCCGTGGCAGCGAGATGGATATTCCACCGGGCGGGTCAGTATCACGGTGAGTGGGGGAAAGGGGCCATGGGGAGCGCCGTGGCCCTCTGTGCTGAAAACCTCTTGACTGGCATTACAGAAACACCTTTGATGAATACCCAAGTCGCACGGATCATTTTGGGTCTGAAGTTGTGCGTAAACCTGGGTGGAAAAAGCTTTGGAAACGGTTGGATGAACTCAGAGAGAAAATGGTAAACATACAGAGGTGAAGAGAGAGAACAGTGAGGATGAGGAGGGGGAAAAGCCCATTCTGTTTCAGATGAAGGGAGGATTTGGTGAGAAAATGTGTTGTTTGAGTGGTGATGTCTTTGCCTTAGTGTATATCTTGCCTAGATTCATGTTTGCGTCCTGTCGTTACTTATCGTGACGTTACTCATTGTATGTTTAGATGTAACCCAGATTGAACAGTTACCTTTCTCATGCTCAATATCATATCCATGATTTCTCTGGCAAAGCCATGAAGTAAGAAAAGCAGAAGTTTGACCAATGCAGTTTTTGGTTCAATAATAAAAGTGGATTTGTTGACCCTAAGTGACCATTTCAAAGCTCTGAATGCGATGCGGGGGCGGCCGGGGGAAGTCTCACTACAGCGTATGTGCGTGATTTTCCATGTTGGGTCGTATTTCCCTTCTACAGGTGAAATCCATGAAATCTAGCTCATATCACAAATAAATTCCTCTTATCACAACGGAGAGATTCAAAACAAATGGAAAAAGAACAAAATCTTCCGGCTTAATAATATCACATAATCATATCATATGGGGGCTGGATTTGTGAAGCTGCACCAGCTGAACTCCCTGTAGAGGCAGCAGCATCCATACATCCATCCATCCAGACAGACAGTCCATCAGTTTGCGGACACACTGACCACATCACCGTTCCCGTCCAGCTCTCAGACCCCCCCATGGGACTCCTCAATGTCACGACGACAGACCCCTGGGTGGGCTGCATGTTGTGGGTATAATAACAGCCAGATCGATGACTAGCCACACCACGGTAGCGCCGGGCAAATAGGAGGGGAGCACTTTCACCTTTTAACCCTGCCACAACATAATGAAAGCATACAAGTCAGCGGGGGGGAAGAGAGGAATAGAGAGGGGAGCCCCATCCATGTGGAGGAATGACAGGCAATGTATGAATAAATAAGACCTTAAGACCCTCCACTCATCTGCTGTGTCCATCCATCACTCCTCCTGCCCAGTGGACGGCCCCGAGGTCATCTGGAGATGTGGACGCCTCCCTCTGAGACGAATGGGAGACGAATGAAGGAGTAGGGACGGAAAGAGGAGAGAGAGACAACAGGGTAAGATAGATAGATAGATAGATAAATAGATAGATATATCGATCAATCGATAGGCGGATAGATAGATAGATAGATAGAGCGAGTGGACTTAATCAAAGAGAAGAGTGAGTATCATTGAAAAAAAGTGATCTATGAAGCAAATGCCCGATCTAGCCACATAAACATGAAGAATGGCACAAAACTAAACAACAACAAGCCAAGGGAATCTCATTTTGTGAAGGCACTATACATTTTCACTGTCTAGTGCCTTTAATAAAAAGGTCAATAAATTCAATACCCCCACCGAGCAAAAGGTCCTGTAGAGGGAATGACACCTGCATAGTGGCTTGCTAAAGAGAAGCTGCTGTTCTGAGAGAACTTTTGGAGATTCTTCTCAGCAAACCTCTTGTCTTTCTTCGTTAATGAGAATTCTTTAAAGCAGTGGTTCTCAAATTGTTTCATGAGATTAGGATGTTGTCCCACGGTCCCCCAAGATTGATGCTTTTAGATGTTTTATTACAGAAAGTGTATAAAACCCATGACCAAAATAGTCATTGTGTTACTTATGAATGGAATTATAGCTCAAATAAATGACCCCCCTTTTGGCTGCGGACCCCCTGGAACCCCCTCAAGGACCCCATGGGGGGTCCCCGGACCCCCCATTTGAGAACCACCGCTTTAAACGACCCAAAGTTCCATCCGCTCCCCTCCATTCAGGTCATTGAAAATCCCACAGTGCGACTTTAATCACCCCTATCTCCACAATGAGAAGAAGCAGGTGGCAAACACAAACGCTCCTCAGAGCAGCGCTGACGTCTCGGAGGCATGGAGTAAAGATCTACTTCTCCTTATTCTAAATCAACACTGAAGAGGCTGACTGTGTGCTTAATTAAGGAGTTTGAGTTGGGCGGGGGAAGCATTAAATGACATCCTCCAGAGTGTTTGTCTGTCTCTCAGCAGAGACTAATCAACAAACTGCAGAAAACCAAACCAGTCAAGGAGCTGCCAGAATATTATGACGGTTCATTCACAAGCGTACAGGGCTTTCTACAAACAGTTGGAATATTCATGAAAGAAATTGTTTGTTTTCAACTTTGAATTAGTGAGCAAACAGAAAGCACTACGACTAATTCTGCAAGGCTAACAAAGCAGAGAGCTGTTAGTAGAGATAGCAGAGGAGAAAAAAAAGACTTGGTGAAAGAGACAGAGCGACTAGAATAGCATTTATTTCGGTGCAGAATTGGGAGCCTCAGAGCAGTGATTCATATTTCTCCCCCCCTTGGCGCTGAAGCGTCCGCCCGCCCAGTCACATTATAGGTGATGGTCAGCAGAAAACCCCCGGCCTATCCATCCGTTCAGCAGAAAACCCCCGGCCTATCCATCCGTTCAGCAGAAAACCCCCGGCCTATCCATCCGTTCAGCAGAAAACCCCCAGCCTATCCATCCGTTCTGGTTTCCGACAAAAAAATTCCCCAGGCCGTAAAAGAGGAGCGGGCTGATGGAAGGAGCCGTGACCCTGCAACCGGGTCACTTAGTGCTGAAGAGGCAGTCCTTGACTACGGGCTGAAATGTTTCCCTATTTAGATTTTTTTTTATTATTTTCTTGGGCAATTTCACCTTTATTGGACAGGACAGATAGGGAGAGAGAGAGGGGATGGCATGCAGCAAAGGTCTATGGGTCAGATTCAAACCCATTGCTGGCCACGGGAAGGTCTAAGCCTTTATGGTACATACGCGCTCTATCAGGTGAGCCACTGGGGCACCACAGGCTGATACTTTATTTATAGAAATTCATGAAGGGTCCCCAAAAAAACAGGTAGTAACTCTTAATGAGTCAATTCTTATTTTATTTTTTTTGCATAATACTGCACACAACATTGAATTACTGCACTGGCCTGCAGGTCCAGAGTCTGGCACACTCCACTGAGTTGGCTGCTTCTGAAGAAGGAAATGTAAGGAGTGGACATACTATGGCTACTACTGCTGTGCTCCAGAGAGCAAGTGTTTGGAATCCTGATTGGTCGAGGGACGGAATGTGACACAACAACAAAATGATCGAAAGGCACACATTTAGTGCCATGTATGCACATTTACTTACATTTCTACTTTTATGAATTGATTGTAGAAAGAATAACATTGAACAACAGCCACTTCAGCAGCAGGACAGGATGGATCCAAAGATAAATGCATGAGAGGGGACTGAAGTCGGAGGCTATTTACTTTGATTTTCAGCCGAGACTCATTTGTAAGAGAGTGGGGCTGATAGAAAGAGACTTGACCCTGCAGCGCCGACAGGGTCAGTCAGTGAAAATCCACTCCTGGACGAGACTCCCAGTGGCCCCATTCATTAAAATATCTGTTCATTTCATGTCTGTCGGGATCATGGAGTCATTTTACAAATTGTGCACAGGTGTGATTAACGAGCATGATTATGAGTAGATATGACCTTTGGGTAGTGCACTGGCACTGCACACATCCTCTATCTACAAATCCACCCCAGGAATTTATATCCATATACGGTAGAAAAGCTTCATTTTGACACACTATTACGGTGGTACACTGCTGCTGCCACTCCTCAAAGACATGAACAGACTGCGGCGCATCATCCGCCGTGCTGAGAAGGTGATCGGATGCAACCTGCCATCACTTCAGGAACTGCACACTGAAGCGGTCTCTTAAAATCATGCTCGACCCCTCCCACCGCCGACACAAACTCTACGAAACACTCCCCCTCGGCAAGAGGCTGAGGCCTGTCAAGACCAGAGCCTCTCACCACAAGAACAGCTTCTTCCCAACTGCCATCAGCCTCATCAACAAGGCCTGAAAGCCCCCACTACCAAGGACTCTACCAACCCCCCATCCCCAATACCCCCCCCCCCCCCTTATGTCACTTTACAGTAGCAGCAGCTGGACTAACACTCGTTACATTAAAGTATTATAGCTCCTTCTCCTTTAGAACTTTTTACTCTATTATATTACTCTAGTTAACTACATCGCATCGCTTGGACCTATAAAAACAAATCCTATTCAATGCCTATTTAACACTCCTATTCATGTATATATATTGGACTGCACTTGCAATTTTTGTGATTTTGTCTTTTATACATCTTTCGTCTTCTGAATATTGATATGACTGCTGCGCTGCATACTTCTTACACTAAGACAAAATCCTCGTATGTAATCTTAACATATTGTGGCAATAAAAGTGATTCTGATTCTGAATTAATTTCAGGTGACCTGTTTCGTTGACATCTGTGTGTTTAAATCACATAGTTGCACAGTAGCAGGAGGAGGGGTTATGTGGTTGAGAAGGATGGAAACCCCCCAGGCGATACACATCTGTATGATGCTGCCCGTGTGCTAGTTTGACTGGCAAATATGGGAGGACGATCAGGGTGAACATGTGCACATACACTGAAAATGTGCACATACACACTGAAAACGTGCACATACACGCTGAAAATGTGCACATACACTGAAAATGTGCACATACACACTGAAAACGTGCACATACACACTGAAAATGTGCACATACACACTGAAAACGTGCACATACACGCTGAAAATGTGCACATACACTGAAAATGTGCACATACACACTGAAAACGTGCACATACACACTGAAAACGTGCACATACACGCTGGAAATATGCACATACACTGAAAATGTGCACATACACACTGAAAACGTGCACATACACACTGAAAATGTGCACATACACGCTGAAAATGTGCACATACACACTGAAAATGTGCACATACACGATGAAAATGTGCACATACATGCTGAAAACGTGCACATACACACTGAAAATGTGCACATACACACTGAAAATGTGCACATACACGCTGAAAATGTGCACATACACGCTGAAAATGTGCACATACACACTGAAAATGTGCAGATACATGCTGAAAACGTGCATACACGCTGAAAATGTGCACATACACACTGAAAATGTGCACATACATGCTGAAAATGTGCACACACACACTGAAAATGTGCACATACACAGTGAAAATGTGCACATACACACTGAAAATGTGCACATACATGCTGAAAATGTGCACATACACGCTGAAAATGTGCACATACACACTGAAAATGTGCAGATACATGCTGAAAACGTGCATACACGCTGAAAATGTGCACATACACACTGAAAATGTGCACATACATGCTGAAAATGTGCACATACACACTGAAAATGTGCACATACACAGTGAAAATGTGCACATACACACTGAAAATGTGCACATACACAGTGAAAATGTGCACATACACAGTGAAAATGTGCACATACACACTGAAAATGTGCACATACACGCTGAAAATGTGCACATACATGCTGAAAATGTGCACATACACAGTGAAAATGTGCACACATTGCAGATTTTAGCACCCCACCACCTTCACACAGCAGCATAGGCTACTCACACACTCATGCTGTCAAGCTCAGACCCATGCATCTTTGACTGGGAAAAACGAGTAAAACAAACTCAACATGCAAATGTCGAATCTTGGACGTATGTGGAATCTGTGTGTGTGTGTGTGTGTGTGTGTGTGTGTGTGTGTGTGTGTGTGCATTTAAACTAATTTCAGTGTACCCGGAAGTTGTTTCAGTATAACAGGAAGGCAGGTTGAGTTTTAAATCTAGCCCTCTAACACGCGCGCGCGCGCGCGCGCGCACACGCACACACACACACACACACACACACACACACACACACACACACACACACACACACACACACACACACACACACACACACACACACACACACACACACACGAGTAAGCACAGGAGCCAGCCTCAGTACCCCCGCAGGGCTAAAGCTACAGGCCAAATGTGTTTAGTGACTCCCTCGACTCAGACGCCTTTTCCGCGTGATATGGCGGCTAATGCGATATAATTACACACACAGACACATTTATAGTAAAGGCTGGCACACCACTAGAGGGCCAAAAGTTCCTTTATTCAGAGTGCAGAGCGAGGCTGAGGGGGACACAGTTAAATATTGATGCAGAGCAGCCAGGAACACATTGCTGATGCACATCAGAAGTAGGCAGGAGTGTGCAGGGGAAAAGTGATGTGTGGAAGCCAGAGTGCCTGCTTTACATAGACAAATGCCATGGCTAAAATACCCTCCATATTCAGTCCACCTGCACTGAGCAATTCAGTGTTGCACGGAAACATCCTAACTCAAAATACTGTAGTCACTTTTCAGGAATGAGAAAATCACTGATTTGCTTCCTGCATTCTCACTAAGGAGAAGTAATGCTAATGGCTTGGCCTCGTCTCAGGGTCATGCAACCGTTTCTGCACAATTATAATGTTTTTGATTATGTGTAGTAATGAGTGAAACACTTGGAAATAGAAGGGTTCTGCTTATCAAATGAAGCCTCGCGTTGATAGGCCATAGCTGTATCCAGCTGTCAGCTGCTGATTGGATCATTGTTCTTTCACCAATCACAGCCATCCTCACAATAAGGCAGTCCGTTCCGTTTAAATACGGCCTCCTCTCTCACTCCGATCTGCTCCACCCATACTGCTTCACATAGCTACTGCTGCTGGCAATGCTTTGCCTCCACCTCCCCAGCCTCCACCTTTCTAGCTCAGAGTCTGCATGCCTCAAAGGCTAATCATGTATTCTAGCGCTAGAGTCTGCATGGCTCAAAAAGTGAACATGTTTCCATTGTCTTGCTTAGGCTCCCTCTGTTACTCACTATGGCTTTAAATTAACCTGGAATCTTCTATCCCCATGGGAGGAGCATCTTCTGTAAAGAGCGGAGCCTTCAACGCCAAACATAACGGTATTTCCATTTATGCAATGAATGGTTAAATCTATGACGAGAGTGCTCTTGAATACTTTACCTGCTGTTTTCCATATTTTTTGTGTTTTTAATCTGTGAAGCACTTTGGTCGGCTTTTAGTCGTCGTAAATGTGCTCTATAAATAAAGTTGACTTGAATGAACCGACACTATTCCAGTTAAAGCCCACTTTGTGGCTTCAGCCTTGGCCTGATAGAAGCACAGCTCTCTGCTCCATCAAGAGCCCAAATGGAGACGCTGCCCTCTCTCCTTCATCTCTACTCCAACACCCATCTCCAGCCTCTCATCTCAATAGGCAACATAAGTTCTGTTTGAGGATCCAATTGAGGAGCTTCTTCTTCATCCAGATTTGATCAAAACAGCAGTTGGATAGGTCATGAAACAAAAAAGTATTTTTGTTTATCTCGCCGCAACAGTGATGTGTCTACTTTTGATGTGGCATAAAAGTGTGTGGCGATGTAAATCGAGCACTCTGCATTTGAGTCTCTTTTCTTGCGTCTGTCCACTTCATTCAGAGTGGCGAGCGTGTGAGGCTGCACCGCTGAAGGCCTGGGATGACTCGCGCCTAACTTTGTTAGAGAGTTGTTTGTGTTCATAAATATGGAGTGTGCTGCCATGCACCAAAAATGATAACATATGCAAATTCGAAAAGAAAAAAAAATGAATTGGTTCCTTTTACGGTTCCTGGTATGTATATCCACTATAAATGTAAATGTAAATAGGTCCACAGTCCACCCAAGTCAATCTGTCTCGAGGCCATTCCACTCCATCCTCTGTGCTCCGTCCTCAGAATCACTGCGCCTCTCTGCATCCCTACATCCACTGATCAGCTCGGTGTCCTGCGGAGAGAAACCCCATCAAAAAAGCATATCTCAAGAATTAGAAGAACGCTGATTTGTTTCCACACTCACGCCGAGGGGGAAGCGATTGTAATGGCTCGGCTTCGTCTCAGGGTCATGAAACTGTTTCTGCGCAATTATGTTTTCAGCTTTTTATTATATGTGGTAATGAGTGAAAAATTGGAAATGCAAAGTTTCTGCAGTAAACCGACAGTAAACACAGTCTCTTTTCCAGTTGAATAAA
>NC_139632.1:41380123-41387623 GCF_964638095.1 Poromitra crassiceps
GTGTTTATGTCTCGCGGTGAAAAATAGGCGAGACCCCAAATCTCTAGATGACACGCAGCTGAGACGCGCTGCTCACGCAGGCTGTGTGGCTGCTCTAACCTGCTAACATGGCACATTCACATGCATGTTTTCAATGTGTGTGTGCACGTTTTCAATGTGTGTGTGTGCACGTTTTCAATGTGTGTGTGCACGTTTTCAATGTGTGTGTGTGCACGTTTTCAATGTGTGTGTGCACATTTTCAATGGGTGTGTGCACGTTTTCAATGTGTGTGTGCACATTTTCAATGGGTGTGTGCACGTTTTCAATGTGTGTGTGTGCACGTTTTCAATGTGTGTGTGCACATTTTCAATGGGTGTGTGCATGTTTTCAATGTGTGTGTGCACATTTTCAATGTGTGTGTGCACATTTTCAATGTGGGTGTGTGCACGTTTTCAATGTGTGTGTGTACACGTTTTCAATGTGTGTGTGCACGTTTTCAATGTGTGTGTGTGCACGTTTTCAATGTGTGTGTGCACATTTTCAATGGGTGTGTGCACGTTTTCAATGTGTGTGTGCACATTTTCAATGTGGGTGTGTGCACGTTTTCAATGTGTGTGTGTACATTTTCAATGTGTGTGTGTGCACGTTTTCAATGTGTGTGTGTGCACGTTTTCAATGGGTGTGTGCACGTTTTCAATGTGTGTGTGCATGTTT
Organism: Poromitra crassiceps; assembly: GCF_964638095.1. Lineage (NCBI taxonomy): Eukaryota > Metazoa > Chordata > Actinopteri > Beryciformes > Melamphaidae > Poromitra > Poromitra crassiceps. The sequence continues at coordinate 41,380,818 of NC_139632.1, forward strand.
TAATGTGTGTGTGTGTGCACATTTTCAATGGGTGTGTGCAAGTTTTCAATGTGTGTGTGCACGTAGCTCGTGTAGAAGAGTAGAGTGCACGCACGCACATCCAAAAGTCTATTTCAACAGGTGCTGAAAAAAAATACACGTATAGAAAAAGGAAAAGATAAGCCGCACACTGTTTTTGAAGCTCCCACGGTGAGTTTTTAATTACGTAGCTCGTGCACATTTGCAGTGCGTGTGCACGTACCTCAATGTTTTCACCCTAATTCCCATAGTAGAGTAGAGTAGAGACGGCAGACTACTATGCATTTGAAATGCACCTGCACCACTTTCACAGCTGGGTGTGATTTTCTACCAGGCTAACAACACATTTAGTCCCATGGAGAACAACACAAACATCACAACATCATAATATTTCACCTCAGACGAGATGATGAGGCAGAGAGCTAATGATAGACTGTGCCATAAGCAGTCATATTTGGCCAGCGGCATGCTGCAGTATTCCCTCTAGCCTCTAAAACCTTTGGCCAAACTTTCGAGGCAATTTAGATGTAGAATATTTCTCTCTCAGCAGCCATACAGATGAGCCCTCGGGATAAAAATTAATGTGGATAATGTAGTGGTGCAGTCCTTAAACAATTAAGCAAAACAAAACATTGAAGAGAGAGACTTATAACTGCTGCTTTCAGCTCATTAGCTTCTCCTTGCAGGCTGCATTCTGTTCTGCCCAGAGGGGAAGTGATCATTAACTGATCATCTGTCACACATGTCTGCCTGAGCTTTAGGGACAGGAAGCAGAAAACACTCCTGACAGGAAGCAGAAAACACTCCTGACAGGAAGCAGAAAACACTCCTGACAGGAAGCAGAAAACACTCCTGACAGGAAGCAGAAAACACTCCTGACAGGAAGCAGAAAGCACTCCTGACAGGAAGCAGAAAACACTCCTGACAGGAAGCAGAAAACACTCCTGACAGGAAGCAGAAAGCACTCCTGAAGCAGAAAACACTCCTGACAGGAAGCAGAAAACACTCCTGAAGCAGAAAACACTCCTAACAGGAAGCAGAAAACACTCCTGAAGCAGAAAACACTCCTGACAGGAAGCAGAAAACACTCCTGACAGGAAGCAGAAAACACTCCTGAAGCAGAAAACACTCCTGACAGGAAGCAGAAAACACTCCTGACAGGAAGCAGAAAACACTCCTGAAGCAGAAAACACTCCTGAAGCAGAAAACACTCCTGACAGGAAGCAGAAAACACTCCTGAAGCAGAAAACACTCCTGACAGGAAGCAGAAAACACTCCTGACAGGAAGCAGAAAACACTCCTGACAGGAAGCAGAAAACACTCCTGAAGCAGAAAACACTCCTGACAGGAAGCAGAAAACACTCCTGACAGGAAGCAGAAAACACTCCTGAAGCAGAAAACACTCCTGACAGGAAGCAGAAAACACTCCTGACAGGAAGCAGAAAACACTCCTGACAGGAAACAGAAAACACTCCTGACAGGAAACAGAAAACACTCCTGACAGGAAACAGAAAACACTCCTGACAGGAAACAGAAAACACTCCTGACAGGAAACAGAAAACACTCCTGACAGGAAACAGAAAACACTCCTGACAGGAAACAGAAAACACTCCTGACAGGAAGCAGAAAACACTCCTGACAGGAAGCAGAAAACACTCCTGACAGGAAGCAGAAAACACTCCTGACAGGAAACAGAAAACACTCCTGACAGGAAGCAGAAAACACTCCTGACAGGAAGCAGAAAACACTCCTGAAGCAGAAAACACTCCTGACAGGAAGCAGAAAACACTCCTGACAGGAAGCAGAAAACACTCCTGACAGGAAGCAGAAAACACTCCTGACAGGAAGCAGAAAACACTCCTGAAGCAGAAAACACTCCTGACAGGAAGCAGAAAACACTCCTGACAGGAAGCAGAAAACACTCCTGACAGGAAGCAGAAAACGCTCCTGACAGGAAGCAGAAAACACTCCTGACAGGAAGCAGAAAACACTCCTTCGCAAAAGCCTCCAAATATTGTAAAAAAGTTTTCACGCTTGAGGGAGGTGGAAAAGTCGGGTGTATCAATAAAAGTTTGCCTTGATCACTGCAAAACATGACATGCCGTTGTAGCCTACACGTAAATAATGGTAAATAGGCTACACAGCACAATAGCCATGGTAAACAGAAGAAGACTGGGATATTAACTTTAAGGCAACTCACTTCTAGAATTGAATGAAATTGTATTCACTATCTGCTCCGTGGATTATAACATTATGCTTGCCGAGTCGCACCATGGTAATCCAGCAATTGCGTTATGGTACCTTTGTCTACTTGTAGATCATCAAGAAACTTTAAATGAATAACGTTAGATGTGTTTAACAGAGCTGTATATCGGGTCTAGCAGCTGATCAGCAGCTCAGACAGCCTCAAACACAAGGTGATTGACAGCTCTATGATTCGCATAATAGCCGACTTTCTGAAAAATTCGATTAAAATTTGCGATACCTTTGGATGGAAACCCAACTACTCGACAGAGAAGAGAGAGACGAGAGATAGAAACTAAATAGAGGCTCAGAGTGGGCAGAGCGGTGATCTTCATTTGAAATGACATGGCCGCCACCACTGTCTGATAGGATTGATTTTCTCTATCTCATGTTATTCTGCGGTGGTACTGCCCTCTCAGATATGTTCTGCGCTCCATCGCCAACCTCAACAAGTCCTGAATCGCCTTCCAGCTCGGCCAAGCTCTCTGTGCCGTGGCCCACAATCATCTATTTCTCTGTCAGGCTTTATTGGGCTTTTTAAATTAGCTTTATTGGCATGACAAGTTACAAGCTCGTATTGCCAAAGCAGTAGGCCTACAGAAAGTTAGTACAAATAATATAACAATATACAAATATATATACAAATATATATACAATATACATACATTATATATATATATATATATATATATATATATATATATATATATATATATATATATATATATATATATATATATATATATATATATATATATATAAAAACGGAATAATGCTCCCAGAATATATATACCGTATATATATATATATATATATATATATATATGTATGTACAGTATATATCAGTGGCGGCTCCTGAGCTTTCGGTCGCCAGCGGAAAAAATTTGGGCGTTGTTTTTTTGGGGGATTTAGAGGAATATCTCATTTTAATTTAGCATTAGGGATTAGACTGTTGTGATGTCATTATTCAGTTTTAACCATCAATAATTGTTCCTTTTCTCATTATTTCATTTCTCAGAGTAAATACTTGATAAAGTATCAGTAAATACTGACTTATAGTGACAATATCACAGCCTGAAATCACTAAGGCAGTAAGCTCCTTGAGAAGATAGACTACAGTAGCATTCTGCACTGGCCAGACTGGGTGTCCAACTAGCTGCTAGTTTACAAAAGACAGTTGTTTTTGACAAGTATTGAGATAGCTGCTAGCTTCTGGCTGTCAGGTTGGCTGCCAAGATGCTCTAGCTAGCTAATAGACAGCACAGTAAGATTGTCAACAATACATTTTAGCTCACTTAAATTCCATGCTGGGTAATGCTCCCAGAATCTGGTTGAGCAAAAGCCTGTATGTTAGCTCGCGATGCTAACGTCATTGGAACCGCTAATAACGTTAGCATCACGAGCTAAATAGCATTAGCGCGCTACTTATCAAACCAGGCTTCTTCCGTTTTTAGCACAGTAGCTAACTAGTAGGCAGCCAGATCACTTGTCTGCTGTAGTTGAAAGTAGCTGTATCTTCCACATACAAACCATAGTCTGACACATTTAATCCCATTTGCATGACTCTTGTCATGGCTTTGGGCAGCTAGCTAGCTGGTCACATTATGACCACTGACCAGAGAGCCAACGCTACTGTAGCTCTGATGACTGGATGCAGCGGCAGTCCTGAGCCCTGCCCACCTGCCTGAGTCTGGTTCTCATTGGTCAGGGCTGATGTCAATCATTGCAGGGAGGCATTCCACTGTTGCGCAATCTTATCTGTTTAGCCAATCATAGGTTAGCATGAAAAATACTGAAGCACATACACACACATGACACATGGCATAAAACCCTGCCCATGCACCCTGCCCCTGAGGAGCAGGGGGCGGGGCAGTCCTCCGTCCTCCAGAGACTACCCTTTCCTTCCCTGGCCTGCAGGTGTCACCATTAAAGCATTTTCAATCATGGAATTAGTTCAAAGCGGAGAGAAAATGTATTTTGGTTTATTTATTAAAAATATATAAACTCTCCCTTTTCTTCTCAAAAAAAGAAGGGAGGGGGCTCCTCCCTTGCCTCACTAGGAAAACCTCCTGTGATATATATATATTTCCCTCTCACTGTCTCTGTGATAATTTGCATGGGGAGTTTTAGCCGGGTATTTCCTCTAAGTAAGTGTGAGGTTGAAATTATATGGCAGGGAGGCGAGCTTAGACAGAGGGCAGTGGGTCCGGAACTGCATATCAGCCCAGCCCACTGGATAACATGTTCTTGCTGGGGGTGGTGGGGGAGTGGACAGGGGGTGGGGGTGGGGGAGTGGACGGGGGGAGAGGTTTGACTAAAACCCCAGAGGAGATTCAGCAGATTAGACTTTGGTGTGAAAGTCACCCTGCTTTATCCCCCAGCAGGCAGATGCCATATAGAGGCGCTTGTGCAACAGAGAGAAATATTCACATTTCCGTTATTGTAGAGTACTGCAGGGATGACGTGTTTTTGTAGACCTACCCAGAAGTTCCTGCACTTCCTGGGTCCTGCGGAAAAGTCAATAGGATTTTTGTACGGGAATTTTTTATTAGTTAAATGTGGTTGGTCTGTGGTTAACAATGAAACAGCCAACCTTGTGTTCAGCAAGATGATCTTCACAAATGAGGACCAAATCTACACGTATAGGAACTGGAAGTGCTACATGATCCAGGTCTTCGGGATTCATTCCTGCAGGACTGTAGCCTATTTCAGTGAGGTTGAGTGAACTCTTGATCAGGCACATGGAGAGGACTACGTCGTACGCTCACTGCTGTGACACACCTGACACACTGCACTCGTCGCTGTCCTATTATAATCCTGCACTGGGCTCTTTGTAGAGCCAATTACTGCCACATATGAGCCACTTGACTTTGACTGGCCGTGACATTTGCCCAGATAACATATACATATATATACATAATATATACATATACATATATATACATATATACATATACACTTGCTCATGCCCATTATGCTGATTCAGGTGTTCTGCTGTGGGCATGGCGCTCTGGCCCCGGGCGGCTCTGTGGCTGCACGGGATGCGGAGGGAGATGGAGAGCACGGAGCAGATCCTGTAGCTCCTCGGATTAAAATGTTTTGCTCGCAGGCACCGTGCACGCCTGGCTAAAGCAGGAGGCGACGCGACGCTCCATGATTCCTCACGCTAAGTGAATTAACGGGCTCGCTGGCTAAAAAACACAGGATTTGGACTTGTTAGATTGCATTGATAAAAGCCAATGTTCCGTAGGCGGGGCTAAGCCTGCAGCATGTGTTCATGGCTGAGGAGGAGAGGGATCTGAAGGGTCTTAAGGCAGGATGGTATGCTCTCTCTCTCTCTCTCTCTCTCTCTCTCTTTCTCTCTCTTTTTCTTTCTCTCCATGTCTTTGTTTCTCCCATTGTGTTTTCCTCTCTTTTTCTCGCTCGCTCTGTTCTCCTCCTCTTCCCTTGACCTTTTGTAGAAGGCGATAAGTCTGCTTCAAACAATAGGATGCTGAGAAAACATGGCTTATTCTTAACAGTTAACCTTATAAGCTCTATGTTATGACAGCCACTGTATTTACAGGACATTGCACTGATCACATGATCATTGTAAGCCTGGAGGTCTGGTCGTTGATGATGTTTTTTAATCAAATGTAATAATTTGTCCGTTCAGCTTTGAGTAGCCCAGTGCATTATGTTGCTGAAGACAAAGCAGGTACTGTAATTGGTAATGTAGTAATGGATTACTGTGATAGATGTAATTGGTAATGCAGTAATGGATCAATGTGATGGATGTAATTGGTAATGTAGTAATCATTACTAAGTAATCCATTACTAAGTAATGTATTAATGTGATGGATGTGATTGGTAATGTAGTAATGGATTACGGTGATGGATGTAATTGGTAATGTAGTAATGGATTAATGTGATGGATGTGATTGGTAATGTAGTAATGGATTACTGTGATGGATGTAATTGGTAATGTAGTAATGGATTACTGTGATGAATGTAATGTAGTAATCATTACTAAGTAACCCACGACTAAGTAATGGATTACTGTGATGGATGTAATTGGTAATGTAGTAATGGATTACTGTGATGGATGTAATTGGTAATGTAGTAATGGATTAATGTGATGGATGTGATTGGTAATGTAGTAATGGATTACTGTGATGGATGTAATTGGTAATGTAGTAATGGATTACTGTGATGGATGTAATTGGTAATGTAGTAATGGATTACTGTGATGGATGTAATTGGTAATGTAGTAATGGATTACTATGACGGATGGAAGTAACCTTTTCTTGCTCTATTCATCAACCCAACCAGCTCAATATAGAGACTAGAGAGAACTATCCTGGCATGCATCATGGTGCATGCAACTTGATAGTAACCTACACACATCATGCTCAATTGTATCAAAGTTACATGCAAATATCTAGGGTATTTTAATGAAAATAAAAACAAAAACAAAAGAGAATGTCTTCTTTCTGACAAGACAATTGTGCTCTGTGCTGGACCCATCTCAGAGGCAGTTAGTGGCTGCTGACTGATGCTGAGCT
>NC_139632.1:41392623-41407623 GCF_964638095.1 Poromitra crassiceps
GCTCCTGGCCTGCCCCCTGGAGGAAAGGACAAGCCAGGATGGGTCAAATGCAGAGGACATATTTCACCGGCCACCGTCAGCATGAGTGTGTGTTGTGGCCGCATGCATGTGTTGTAGTGTTTGTGTGACAATAAAGACGGGCTTCCGTCTGAAATCGTGTTTTAATGGAGAAACAGAGCACGCTGCACGCACTCCTACAGTGCCTCGTCATCAGCCTCCTTCCCCTCCTCCTCCTCCTCCTCCTCCTCATCGCTCATTTCTACCGTACCTCGTTGGTTTGCCCCTCGAGGTCTCGCCCGCCCGCTTCGTGGGTTGGAATTCTAGTGAAAATAAATGACCCGTTTTTCCTGGAGACCCTCTGGAACGCCCTCAAGGAGCCCTGTGGGTCCCCAGACCCCACTTTGAGAAGCACCGATGTGGAGTGTGACCAAGGCTTCCACGGGAAGGACACGAGGCTCCGAGTGACAGCGTGCTGGTAATTGATGTCTCCAGGGAGAACACATCTCCGAGCGAGAGAGTCTGGACTTTGTCTCATAGTAGATCACACAGTCAGAGGCAATCTCACGCTCAGCACCAACATAATAGCTTTCTTTAAAACCGACCATTTTTCTTTCCACTTCTCTGTAATCCAACTTTCTTTGTTATTTGTCTCTGGAGCTTCAGGGCTGTTCGGTTGGGACTTTTGGTAATGTACGTGTGTGTGTGTGTGTGTGTGTGTGTGTGTGTGTGTGTGTGTGTGTGTGTGTGTGTGTGTGTGTGTGTGTGTGTGTGTGTGTGTGTGTGTGCGCACGTGTGTGTGTGTGTGTGTGTGTGTTTGTGTGTGTGTGTGCGTGCGCGTGCGTGCGTGTGTGTGTTTGTGTGTGCGTGCGCGTGCATGCAGTGCTTGTCCTGGTTATAGCCTATGTCGCAGCAGCCTTATGCTAACATTAGTCCATTCATTCATCCAAATGTTCACAACGATCGGTTTTGATGGTAACATTTAAACCCCTAGACAAGGAGATAAGCCAAAATAGTTATGGTGACAGATGACAGATAGTTATGGTTAACCGAACCGTGACTGTGTGTGTGTGTGTGTGTGTGTGTGTGTGTGTGTGTGTGTGTGTGTGCGCGCGTGTGCGTGTGTGTGTGTGTGTGTATGTGTGTTGGATCATGCCTGTAAGGTTGTTGTGTTGAACATGACCTACCACTGAAGTGGAACATGACACAGTCATGTATGTCCTTGCATCTTGTGCGCTCCACCCTTTGTTCATTACTCTCTCTCTCTTCTCTCTCTTCCTCACTCAATGGTCGAGTGTGGGTTGGCGACGCTACTTGATCAGCGGCTAAGTTAACGTTACATGTAGGTTAAGCTTCCACGCTAACTGCAAGTGCGATTAAAATGCGTGAATTTTTTTAACACGTTATTTTTTCTGTAATTAATTAATCCCAGCCCTAATATATATATATATATATAGCCTATATATTTTGACATTGCAATTCCAATACAAAAGAGCAGAGGGTGCACCCCCACTTCCCGCGGCCCTGCATGGGGTAAACACAGGTAATACACTTTTTCTGCTTGCTTCACATTTAAAATACTAAACACACACACACACATGCACATGCACACGCACACGAGCGCGGACACACACACACACACACACACACACACACACACAGACACATACACACACACACACACACACACACACACACACACACACACACACACACACACACACACACACAGACACATACACACACACACACACACACACACACACACACACACACACACACACACACACACACACACACACAGCTGGTTTTCTGCTGGCTTTTGAAAGAAGATACATAATATGTAGATAGATAGAGATGAACATATCACTTCAGGCAAACTGTTTCAAAGTTTATAGCCTATGAAGACTGTAAAAATCTGCTTCAGGCTTGAAAGTGGCCTTTGGGACAGTCAAACGAGATGTGTCTGCCCACCTGAAGCTGTGCCTCTCTCTGCACACAAGCCAAGGAGATAATAACACGTCTGACATGATGTGAGCTGGAGCCAAGACATTTACTGCTTTGAGATGATGAAGAACGTCTTTCGTTCTCTCCTCTTAGCAGAGCTGAAAGCCCGTCTGCAGCGAGGCAGAAGAGTGACAATAATAGTCAGGTGATGTGGAGACATTATCCTGCAACGTATTACATCAACAGCTTTTATTACATGTCCACCCATTTAGAGGGACATTTTATTTCATTTTGACAAGTGATTCTATTATCCGACAGTTACATCAGTTGTTACATTCATCCTTCCTTAATGTACCTTCATCCATTCCTCGCCTCCTATTCCACTTCCACCCCACTCTCTTCCTCCGTCCTTCCCGCTTTTACTCCCTCCCTCTCTCTTTCTCTCTCTCTCTCTCTCTCTCTCTCTCTCTCCGTCCGTCCGTCCATTCCAATTCACATTCCCCCTCTACGCTTCTTTCCCTCCGTCCCTCTGAGAAACACCATCTATTCTTCCTAATGGTATTTATGAGTCAGCTGTGGCTCTTGTCTTGTCCATATTTCAGCAGCACCAACTTGTCCAAGTTATTAGCAGGCCATTATAGCCTCATCATCCTCCAGCGATTCATCCTGACAACGTCCTGAAAACGTGCCGACAACTGACGAAACAACTCTTGACTCCCAACTGTGAACATGACGGGCCAGCTTCTGTCAGGTGAGGCCCGTTCGTGTTTGAAACTCCGGTTGGTCTTTTTTTGGAACTTTAGATCAAATCTGGAGGATTTTGTGATGGGCGAAGGAATGGAAGTGGTGTGTGGCCTATACCCGCCGTTTAGGATCGAACCACAGAAGACGTTTGACGAGCTTGATTCAATCGGACAACAACAGATAAGAACACGTACAGTATTTATACACACTATTAGCTCTACACGGGTAGTAGGACAAGGACAAGGAAGTACTTTGAGTATTTAGAAAAGCGCTATATAAGATAAATGTATTATTATTATTATTATTATAAGTATCAGCTGTTCAACTCAATGCCAACTCCTCTCGTGAGTTAATCAAAGCATACAGTATCACTCTCCGAACCTATAGTCTGTCTCTATTATTGTCAACGTACATGCATATTTGGATGATCACAGTGCGCGCACACACACACACACACACATGCACGCACACGCACACACACACACACACACGCACACGCACACACGCGCGCACACACACGACAGAGGGAGGCGCACCCTTGCTGCTGCACTCCTGATAAAAAAGCCTAATCTATGAGACATACTGTAATCTCACCCTCAACACAGCTGTAGAAGTGTATTTAAATGCTAATGTATGTTTGACAGATGAACACTGTGCAGGTACTGTCTCTTCTTTTCTATGTGATTGGCTCAGAGACAGGATGTTGTCTCTTCTCTTCCGTGTGATTGGCTCAGAGACAGGATGTTTCAGGATTCACTCAGCAGCGGTGGCTCGGCTTCCCGCCACGGGAGAAATAACGTGTCGGTCAAATGACTTTAAACTTGTTGTGCGATAACGCCATTGATACCTGCGGGCGGGGGGGGGGGGGGATTCTATATTTATCCCCCCCCCACACACCTTCCTTCAGGGAGGTCAGAGGTCAGGGTGAACTGCAGCACAGCAGCCTGCATGGAGCTCGGGGGGTCTCACTGTCTCGTTCAAGGACATCTCAGCAGGACAGATGTTGGCTCACATGGGGGGTGTTGGACACAGATCCTCATGGCTGCAGGCTGCTCTTTCTCACCACTAAGCCACCCGCATGTCGTTAACACTGCAGAGATACGATGGCCCCTTGTTATTTCCCCACGACTTTAGTGACAACGTAGCGCTGAGGCTTTTTCGTCCAATCATCCATTTCCTTTATTTGACCGAGAACACGGTCTCCTTTACGATAACGACCTGGGCCTGGCATTTAAAACTGCTACTGCTGCAGAACAATGAAAATTGACTAGTGATTTGGCCGTGACATTTGCTTTTCTGAAATACAATCAGACCATGCTCAATTGATTTTTTTCCTCTTTAGAAATACCCATAAACTGGCAGAAAACTCAACGCCTCATTGTAAGACTCATTGTGATACTCAATACTGAGGTTGCTGAAAGTGGAAAAAGCGATAATAATGTGATTTTTTTTTTATTGATCCCCTGTAGGGAAATTATCTTTGGCTGTGCAACAGTCTCTGACACATGGGACGACTGTTGACAATAAACTCATTCTGAAGGAATGGAAGTACCCCTCTCCACCTTTCTTTTCAGCTGTGGTTGACTCGGGTTCCTGAGTACCCACCCACTTAAGAGATTTTCAACTATCCGGGAGCCGTTTCTGGCCGACCTTGACGAGGTTAAGGGTGACGGGTGACTCACCCGGCTGGTTTCTCATAGACCCCTTGCGTGGGATCCCATGTACAACATCTTTTACAAGCACATAAGCAGCTCAGGCGGCTGGTAGCACCACATTGTAATATAATATAATATAATATATTATAATATAATATAATATAATATAATATAATATAATATGTATGCCTTTTCTTTTTTCCATCTTGAAGTGTCATTCTCATTTCATATCCGCTTATCTGCCTATACAGTATAAATGCCTGCTGTTTACTGTTTCGGTCGCTTTACTAGTGTTTTTTTGTTGTATCGTGTTTCCATCATCTGAGTGCATCTCCTGTGCATCTAAGAATGAGCCGTGGCTTTGTGTGCGTTATGTTGTTATCCCAACATTTGTTCAGTGACTTTTAGCTTATAGCTAGGGAAGAAGCATGGATGCGTGGGTAAAGGCAGACTTCAGCTTCTATGAGCACATATCACTCAGTGGAAATGGACAGGGGGAAAAGGGCTTTGGGACACTTTTCTGGCAGATCCAAACTCTTTCTCGCATTTAAGAGGAAAATATAGTTTCGGCGATGCATTCTGAATGGAAGCACTGGGAGCTCTGCCAGAGAAATGGATGGAATTGAAGTTGCTGAGAGGAGATGAAACATCAACGGTAACCAGTGGGAATGAGCAGCAAAAACACAATAATTCTGATGAGGCAGATGATACTGCTGAGGAGATGCTTCTACTGTCAACTCACCATCCAATACAGGTCATTTGGCGGAGAGGTCAGTGTACTATTGTGGCCAGAAGAAGAGGCATGGCAATTACACAGCTGACCAAAAGTGATAGTGATTAAGGATGGTCCAACCCAGACAGGCACGGGGGGTTGGGGGGAATGATCTCTGAAATAAAATCCCGAATCCGGCTTGTCCGAGAACCGAGTCAAGACCAAGACCAAGGGTCTGAGACGAGACCGAGACGATCAACATGTGGTCTTGAGACCAAGACCACTCTCGAGTACGCCAATATGGTGTTGCACTGTAGCTCCTATCTTGCCAGGAGAGCCAGAATTCCTTGCAGATCCCCTATGACTGGAAACGGAAAGATTAAGAAAAAAGATGTCCTTCCCTATATGCATGGACAACCATGCTAAACAATTGTGATAGGCTAGCGCTCTGCTTTCATTTAAATAGCCGACACTTGACTTAACTTGACACAATATCTCTTGATAGAGAAAGGGACCTGTGAGAAAGGGACTCGTAAGATATGATGCAAATCTTCTTCAGTTGTCCTTGTTGTTAAAGCCTCTGTGTTTCTCTGCGGCTTACAGCAGGATGGCATGCGCTGTTGTTTTGGCAGGGTTGATCCCTCATATACTGTATGTATTTCTGCATTTCTTTTGAAGCTGGAAGGATCCTATAGCTGTTGCAGCAGGATGAAAAGTCCCCTCTGTAGTCGTCTTCAAAGTAACGGTCCGTCATGTCCAACCCTCTGTTATATACCATATTTATTCCATGTGTTCTCTCCCTCGCCTGCTCGCAGACGAGTGCCAGGATACACTTACTTTGTTTTTCAGAAACGGACATCAACCTCCGCCTTGGAAAAATGGAGCCAATGCGGAAGTGCCAAAAACGGCAGTTCCTCGAATGGCCTCTTGAGGCTGGCTGCAAAGGCGACTCAATTCCCCCACCCCCCAAAATACCCAACTTTACAGCAGAAATCCACATGTTTACAGCCTGGTTCAGAAAATGGTTTTGGTCTCTGGCTATTTCACCAACTGTACACGGGAAGGGCGGCAAAAAGAAGTCTGATTGTATAGAATTGAATGGGAAAATGACCCCACTACTTCTCACTTCATTTATTACCTAATAGTCCCAATCACTAGATTCCAGTCTTCTCCAATGCAGCATGATGTCCATCTTGTAAATCATGGTCAAATATAGAGTAAAAGATGATAAAGCAGACTGTGTTTTGGGGTGTGATTGACAGGTCATCTATCCAGTGATCGCACAGCTTGCAGATCAGGGACCAATAGCAGGCGGCGCTGGGGCTCTGTCTGGCTAAAAAACAAAAACAAGATGGCAATGGTGAAAAGGCCAAACTGCCCAATGAGTGATGTCAGGGTGGCTATGTCCATATTTTCATATCTATGGTGAAAACAAAAGGCTGATGGTTTTCATTTCTTCACTGCCTTCCTCTACATCCTCCTCTCTCTCTCTGTCTGTTTCCATATGGAGAGGGCTATGGCATCATTATCCCAGAAGACGCAGCCATCCAGTTAAAGAAATTGACAATTAGGAGCCAATAAAGTGGAAAGCACATTGCTGTATGCTAATGAGCTTTCCAGCAGCCAGCAGTACATGCTGATTAGGCCACACTTAAAAAAAATAAAAAATAAATATATATATATATATATATATATATATATATATATATATATATATATATATATATATATGTATATATATATATATATATATATTGATGATGATGATTATGATGATGATGATTATTACTACTACTATTATTCTTATTATTCTTATTATTGATTCCGTTCATGTCAAATAAAATCAATGTATTTATTTATAAGTCATTTAATGGGGCTGGAGCCTTCAGTGGGGGGACAAAGTGAGAGAGGCGAGTCGAAAAGCTAATTGGAGTCCTGAGTAGATTGAATGGAAGAAACAGCGAAGCATGAGAGCATCTATAATGTAGCCCCAGTGAGCGCGCTCCATACGTCCTGCCCAGCTGTCACAGGCAGGCAGCGCACAGCGGAGTGGAGTGGAGGAGATAGGCATGCAGGCTACCACTAACCTTGCTTGCAAGATGGATAACCTCGCGAGATCAAAAGAGATTCTCTCGACGTAATCCATCTTGTCATGCACAGGCAGTTAAGATGATTGGCCGAACCATGCCGGCCCGACGAATCAGCCGCAGCCTTAGGCGGGCTCAGGCTCGTCTGGGCAAGTAGTGGGTACATGGTCTTTGTAGTTCTTTTGACTCGTCAACATGGCTGCCGCCGCGGAAGTGACAGGCAGTCTGAATGAAATTGAGTGTAACGTTCCCAATTCTATGTATTAAATTCTAAAAAACGACCCTCAACATTTGGGAAGGCTAAGCCACACAACTAGTTCGTTATAATCTAACTAAATGCTTCGAAGGTGACTTTACGACGGTGAGGACTCAATCAATGAATACCACGGAGATCAGGCACAGGCAACTTCGGCGATCTGATTGGTTGAAGTTAACACCCACCAGCGGTGATAGACAGATGGGTCATCCAATCACCTGCCAAGTAACTTGGAAAAAGTGCCCGCCTCCGTCAGCGGGTCTGGTTACTGCATTCCCAGATCGACTGGTTTAGTGAAACGTATGTGGAGCTATACCATCCATCTGGCAGCGTCAGGTTAGGCTACCACACCTTTTCATGCTGAAAGCAGCAGCGAGGGAAAGACGCGGGTTGGTGTCGGCTACAGTGGAAACCTCCGTCAGTTCACGATCAAACACCTGAATCTAACAAACAGGCCCACGATTAGCATCCACTCATCTATACAGCCTCACCGCTTGCTTTCTGCTGTGTTTCAGACGCAATCTGAAGCCAAATATCAATTAATATCCTCTAATCATTTATCACAGACACTTTCAAAAGAATAATAGATCAAGGCCTCTAAGTGAATATGCCTAATTGATGTTGGACATGTTTTTCACCCCCCCCCCCCACCCCCCACACACACACACGCACACGCACATGCACACGCCTACGCACACGCACACACACACACACACACACACACACACACATGCACAGTAGCAATTATCTTTATCAGATTTTGTGTATGTGTGTAGCTCGTACATCCCATCAGAATACAAATGAGATTAGAAGCCTTTAATTCAGCTCCTTGGTGCTGACAGACATCCCAGAATAATCACACACTTTGTCATAATGATGTGTTTTGCCTGTCAGACGCCTCTGCTGGATCTGCTGGGACCCCAGCACCTCCACCATGAGCACAAACCTACTGGGTTCCTCAGCAACAAATCACCAAAAACTAGTATGGATTTAAAGTCTGTCTCTTTCTAAAGCCAAGATGCAAATACATTTTTCTTTCTTCTACCAATTAAGTTTAGTGGAATTCAGACCTGCTCATCAGTATATATTCATCAATCAATATAGCCTATATATTGCATGAGATTGTGCATATTTGAATATTAAAATATGTTGCAAGATAAGCAGGAAGTCATTATTAGTTATTATTAAGTAATCCCATGTTTTCCTAGGTGTTGTAGATTTGCGGCATGCAGTTTAACTGGATGCTTATTCATCTGGATTCTCATGAAGCTAATAGCAAGGTCAAGTGAAGGGATAACAGCACAAGACAAGCTGAGAGACCAGAGCCGTGTATATAGAAGAGTCGCGACATCTCCATTCACTCCAATGGACCAGTTTTTTTTACTTTCAAGAGTTCCAGGAAGTAAGGTCCTGCATTAAGGAGCACTGTCAAGTTGCAGCAAAATGGACAGTTTGTCTTGTAGTTTTTATTTTTTCATTTTTTTATCAAATTGTACATGATCAGCTTTATTTTAGCATTCAAAAGTAGCGCGAGACCCATTCCTGGTTGTTCATTGGCTGAGTCACACATTTTGGTCCTCCGCTGACACCACTCTCTCTCTAAATTGCTCTGTGAGAGACAGAAGAGCAAGGAGCTTGAGGAAACAGATCTGTCCTCTTGTTATTGCTGCCCTTGCAGCCCAGTATCCCCCAGTAGCTCATCTCTGGGACCAAGAGGCCCTTTGAATCTCACACCAGACAATGGATCAGAGGTTCTGTGCTCGGGAGGAAGAGGAGGGTGGGTGGGAGGTACCCTTCCTCAACCTGTCTATCTACGGATGTTCAGATGTTGTCTACAGAAGAAGAAGAAAAAGAAAAGATGAGAAAGGAGGCAGAAAGAGGGGTAAAGAGAGAGAGGGGAAGATGGGATGAAATGTATACTGAGAGAGAGCGAGAGAGAGAGTGTGTGGGGGTGTGAGAGAGAGAGGAGGTGAAAGGAAGGAAGAAAGAAAGAAAGGTGTAGAGGGGACAACGGACAAGAGCTGCCAAGTGTGTACATGGTGGTGCTGTGTCTGCATTATTTAACAGCTCTCATTAACCTGATCCTGAACAGATTAAATCAATAGGTACCGTTGAGACACAGCCTGAAACAGACTAAATCAATAGGTAACGTTGAGACACAGCCTGAAACAGACTAACACTGAGACACAGCCTGAAAGACTAAAGCCCGCATTCCAGGCTGCTCGCTGGATGCTCTTGACTTGACTCCTCTCTGTACAGCCAAGATCGCCCTCATGGAGAGACCCACTCTTGAAAGTGCTCAGTAGCCTACATTAATACTGGGTAGCTATCAGCTAGCCAGGTGACATCTGCCTCAGGTTCCATGTGTTGTGCGTTCTGAGATGCTATAACCTTTTAAAGAGCTTATCTGAGTTACTGTGACCTTTCTGTCAGGTCCCACCAGTCTGGTCATCTCCACTGAGCTCTCTCATCAACAAGGCGTTTCCGTCCCCACATCATTCTGTGTCAACTCTAGAGACCGGGGTGTGTGAAAAGCCCAGGAGATCAGCGGGTTCAGGAGTCCTCAAAGCAGCCCGTCTGGCACCAACAGCCACGGTCAAAGTCACTGAAATCATGTTCTCCCCATTCTGATGTTTTGGTGTGAACACCAACTGAAGCTGCTGACCTGTATCTGCAGCATCTGATGCATTCCACTGCTGCCACATGATTGGCTGACTGGATAATTGCCTGAGTAAGCAGGTGAGTGTATAATTGCAGAGGGGGGTTGTGGGGGTGGGTGGATGTATTCACCAGAGATAAACTGGTGTATCTGACCAGGCATGGCCTCTGGCACATTGATTTGGCCTGAAACCAAGCATGTTAAACACAGCATCGATCACCGACTGAGTTTGTGTGATATGGTGCATGCGTCCCCGTGACCGCAGATAGATAGGGAGCATTGAAGGCATCGCACGTGTCCGGTAAATCACTTTGGAGAAACGTGCTGTGCGCTAGAGGCTTTCAAATCATGTGCCAGTGAGATTAGGTGTATCTCCATATTCTTTGTAACTAGAACGACTGCACCGCGGAGATATAATGGTGGGCTCACAGCTAGAAGGTCCTGGGTTTGATTCCCACCTGGGACGCTGTGGGCGCTGAGGTGTGTGTGTGTGTGTGTGTGTGTGTGTGTGTGTGTGTGTGTGTGTGTGTGTGTGTGTGTGTGTCCCCGTTACAGGCCCTGCAGAGGGACTGGCCTACGAACCCTCTGCATCCCACCTCAATGGGCTCACACCTTGCTCGCCACCCACCAGCGGAATACTTTCCTTAAAAAAATAAAACAATTGGAGACTCGGACTCAGACATGTTAATTGATAGACTGTTTTCTTTTTGTAATAGGCCCTAATAATGTAGCTACAGTAAGATGTTGATATAGCTACATTAATACTGTGACAGCATTACATTTTGTACAAGGGCAGGCATGTGTGTTCCACCTATTCACCAACTTCGGATTCAGACTCAGGTGGGGACTCGAACTCTGGGGACTTGAGACTTGAGACTCAACTTGGACTTGAGATATAGAGATTTGACTACAACACTGATATACCTATAGTTTCCCCTTCAGTTCAGTCAGTGCAAAAAAATACAATTTGAAGCAGCATGGTTATCATAAGAGTTGCTATATTGAATTTATTTAACTGCCATTGCCCTCCGATGAGCACACATGTTGGAAGTAGATCTCCTGCTGGTTTGTAAATGAAGAGAGATGCTTCATCATCTCTACATGACTGAATTTGAGCAAGACTCCATGTTATCCTTTACCTTACCAATATGACCAGGAGTTAATTTACCATACTAGCATACATGAAACAGAATCTTCTTTATATTAAACATCGAGTTATCCTCTCCCTGTGTTTCATTTCTGGAGAAGAAAAAAGAAAATCAACTGAAGTGGCAGGTTTCTAACAGATGAATTCTGTAAGAGAACTACTTCAAATGAGCGTGACAAATGATCTCAAATGCACAATCACATTCAAATAGATAAGTGTTATCTTTTGATTGAGAATGAGACTGGATTGAACTTCAGAAATCATTCTTTTGTTTACTGGCCCTTCTGTTAGCTCACACAGCATTGTGTCAATTGTTCAAGTTCTAATTGCTCTTTTGTTGAATTATGCTGTGGTTTGCCTCGAGAGTAAGAATGTTAGCTTTAATTGTACAGTGTGTGTTTTTGCTCTGTAAATGACACTGCCATGCCTGACTGTATGCCTGAATATGTAGACATATTCTACAGAAGAGAGAAGAAAAAAATAGGGGGAGGACTGGAATGAAGATGATGTGCAAAAAGAAAGAGGGAGAAATAGTGAGAGAAAGGAAGGAAGGAAGGATGGATGGAAGGAAGGATGGAGAAAGATGGAACCAACAGCGCACAAAGTGTTGGCTCAAATGGAGCGTGAGAGGGCAACTTCTGGCTGCTGGAGGTTTTTTTCCAGGTCATCAAGCATGGCATCATGGAGACACAGACATGGCATCATGGAGACACAGACATGGCATCATGGAGACACAGACATGGCATCATGGAGACACAGACATGGCATCATGGAGACACAGACATGGCATCATGGAGACACAGACATGGCCACAGTGACAGCGATAGCCACAGACCCAGCCAGAGACACGGACCCAGCCAGAACCAGAGTCCAGCTCCACGCTCCCATCATGCATGATGCCTCATCCTCCAGCTCCACGCTCTCATCATGCATGATGCCTCATCCTCCAACTCCACGCTCTCATCATGCATGATGCCTCATCCTCCAACTCCACGCTCTCATCATGCATGATGCCTCATCCTCCAACTCCACGCTCTCATCATGCATGATGCCTCATCCTCCAACTCCACGCTCTCATCATGCATGATGCCTCATCCTCCAACTCCACGCTCTCATCATGCATGATGCCTCATCCTCCAGCTCCACGCTCTCATCATGCATGATGCCTCATCCTCCAACTCCACGCTCTCATCATGCATGATGCCTCATCCTCCAACTCCACGCTCTCATCATGCATGATGCCTCATCCTCCAACTCCACGCTCTCATCATGCATGATGCCTCATCCTCCAACTCCACGCTCTCATCATGCATGATGCCTCATCCTCCAACTCCACGCTCTCATCATGCATGATGCCTCATCCTCCAACTCCACGCTCCCATCATGCATGATGCCTCATCCTCCAACTCCACGCTCTCATCATGCATGATGCCTCATCCTCCAGCTCCACGCTCTCATCATGCATGATGCCTCATCCTCCAACTCCACGCTCTCATCATGCATGATGCCTCATCCTCCAACTCCACGCTCCCATCATGCATGATGCCTCATCCTCCAACTCCACGCTCTCATCATGCATGATGCCTCATCCTCCAGCTCCACGCTCTCATCATGCATGATGCCTCATCCTCCAACTCCACGCTCTCATCATGCATGATGCCTCATCCTCCAACTCCACGCTCTCATCATGCATGATGCCTCATCCTCCAGCTCCACGCTCTCATCATGCATGATGCCTCATCCTCCAACTCCACGCTCTCATCATGCATGATGCCTCATCCTCCAACTCCACGCTCCCATCATGCATGATGCCTCATCCTCCAACTCCACGCTCTCATCATGCATGATGCCTCATCCTCCAACTCCACGCTCTCATCATGCATGATGCCTCATCCTCCAACTCCACGCTCTCATCATGCATGATGCCTCATCCTCCAACTCCACGCTCTCATCATGCATGATGCCTCATCCTCCAACTCCACGCTCTCATCATGCATGATGCCTCATCCTCCAGCTCCACGCTCTCATCATGCATGATGCCTCATCCTCCAACTCCACGCTCTCATCATGCATGATGCCTCATCCTCCAACTCCACGCTCTCATCATGCATGATGCCTCATCCTCCAACTCCACGCTCTCATCATGCATGATGCCTCATCCTCCAACTCCACGCTCTCATCATGCATGATGCCTCATCCTCCAACTCCACGCTCTCATCATGCATGATGCCTCATCCTCCAGCTCCTGGTCTGTGGAGTCTGTCTGCCTGCTTGGGTTGGACTCTCTCCTGTCCTGTTCATCCCCCCCCCCCCTCAGCTACAGGGATGCCAGAGTAATTCTCACACACAGCTTTAGTGCTCCAATGGCCACGACTGAGCAGAATGACTTGTGCCTGGATTAACAAAGGCCCCAAATATCTGATTATATGTGGCAAAAAGATCTCACCATATACAGAATCTGATTTTTCACTGTTTATACACGTTTACATTTAAAAGACCCAGTTTTTATCACAATGGGTTAAAAATCTGAATCTGAGCTGCTTCACCATCTGATCGCATTTGGCTTTTTGTCTCCTTATCTCTCGCACCCACACCTGGGCAAAAATATCCCTGTGTTCTGGTGGAAAATGTTTGGACCGGTCGAGGTGAGCGCGATTTGTCCTGCTATACGTGGAAGTGGAATGGTTAAGATAAGTTAAGATAAATCAGGAACCTCCTCATGCTTTCGCGTGTATTCAAAATGGATTCAGTGTCTGTTTCCCACCACTGCTCTCTGTGAATACTTAATACAGTGGACAGTCCTCCACTGTACTCAGTCACATCCCCTTTAAAGTGTACCTGAAGCCCAAAATCTGTGGTAAAGCTGGACACTTAATGGTGATAGGTATAGGGTGCTGCACTGGCCATCTGCTATTGTCTGGTCTTTGGTGCCAGGTGGAAGGTGATAATATTTCTCACCATTTGACGTCAGGCTTCACCACAGATTTTCTTTAAACTTTCACATCCAGGCCCACTGATAATCCCACTATCACATCAATCAAATGAGAGAGAGAAAAGGCACATGTGTTTGTACCTGGTGCAGCCATGAGTGGGAAAATACCTCTATACCCAAATATGCAAAGTACAGAACTATTATACTGTTTACGAAAAAGTTTAAAAATATTATGATTGAGGGATACAGAGAAGAGGCGGCGGGGGGGGGGGGGGCAGGGTAGGAGGGGTGAGGGCACATGGTAATAGGGTACATTATGGCCCAGGTTAAAAGGGAAATAAGAAAATATGAAAAGTAATAAAATAGAATGTTGACAGAGACCTGATTTAAGTTTATTTTGGAATTAGATAAGCAGAGGCTTCATTCCTACTCCTTTTCGAACAAATACTGTTATTTTTATTGCAATTATGATTAATATTGTACATTATTATGTTTTTTCCTTTTTTTGTTTTAAAATGTTTTTAATGTATTGTGTATTATTATTATACTTATTATTTTTTATATTGTCTTTTATGTTAATGTTCGAAATAAACATTAATTCATTCATGCATGGCAATTTTTTTTTTGTCTTGGTTGCCAGCAGTTATAGGGGGGAAGCTGGGTGGAGGGGGAGGGGCTTAGGGTTATACAATAATTCTGAGAAAAGATGATACTGTAAGAAATACATTCATGCACAAGAGGCTTTGGAAATGGTCCAAAGTTTGACCGAGGAGCAGCCTGTGTAGAGGGGTCAGGTCTCACTAATGAGGCCTGCTCTCCCTGCCAGGAATATTCAACATCTCTGTCCTCCGACTCCAAACCTGA
>NC_139632.1:41410123-41425123 GCF_964638095.1 Poromitra crassiceps
CTTCCAGCATTGGAGCTGATGGTATGGAACATAAAATAGCTGTTAGCCATAGCTGTTATCTGGGAGCGCCAATCAGAGTCCTTTGTTTGTCAACAGCCAATCAAATTCCTTTGTTTCACTCTCTCCTTAATTCAAATTATGTCAGCAGCCAATCAGATTCCTTTGTTTCACTCTCCTTATTTCGAATTCTGTCAACAGCCAATCAGATTCCTTTGTTTCTCTCTCTCCTTAATTGGAAATCTGCCAACACATAATCAAATTCCTTTGTTTCACTCTCCCCTTAATTCGAATTCTGTCAACAGCCAATCAGATTCCTTTGTTTCTCTCTCTCCTTAATTCAAATTCTGTCAGCAGTCAATCAAATTCCTTTGTTTCGCTATCTCGTTAATTCAAATTAATTTAATCTATCTTCTTTTACATGCTTTCATTCCATAAATCCATCCATTTGATCAACTTGGAAACATTGCAAAACATTAGATCGATTTTGTGTTTGAACCACACTAAGAGACTTATAAATGCCTTTATATCACCTTGACTACTGTAATACCCTGTCCTACTGTCAACAATTGACAAAGCATGGCACAGCTCCAGATTCTGCTGCCAGGGTATTGACAAAGAGGATCACATTAACATCATTTTATCTCCTCTGCCCTCATCGCCTGTTAGTTTTTGTTTAAGATGTTGGGGCACCAGGCCCCAGGGCCGCAAGAAATGACTGTAGAACAGTCAAAATGACTGTAGAACAGTCAAAATGACTGTAGAACAGTAATTTCTTACACATGAGATTACTTTTAGCCTTTTAGTCATAAAGATGATTGAAAGATAGCCTATTCCATAGACTGAAATGTTATAACAGAAGTGGAGAATTGGCCAGAATGACACGAACATTTGGACACTTATTCTTCAGGTGCACTGTAATTATAATTTTTTTGTTGCAATTCCATCGCGGGCCAACTCATTTGAGAGTGGATGCAACACACACACACACGCGCGCACACACACACACACACACGCACGCACGCACGCACTCACACACACACACACACACACACACACACACACACACACACACACACACACACACACACACACACACACACACACACACACACACCTTGCATCTACCCTGCATGGGGAAAAGCAACAGGATGAATTACCCTGGGTGTAATTACTCAATTTAACCAGTAGGGAGCACACTTCTCTTATCCCATCTCAAGTTCAACTGAGTGGAATCTGCATAGTGAAAGGGTCAAGAGAATCTCAGCACAGTTTAACTCTAGTATTGCACAGAGGTGAGAGGAGCTGAGTTGCACAACACCACCCTCCACGTCCAGCCTCCACATCCTCTGTGTTTGACCCATCCTGGCTCAGCATGGAGAGAGATAGCCTACCCCCAGTGTTAGCAGCATCCCAGGCGGGAATCAAACCCAGGACCTTCTTGCTGTGAGATGAGAGAGCAAGGCAAGAACGCTACCACTGTGCCACCGTGACCCCAGAACATTGGGGTAGATCCTTCCATCACATAGTCAATGAGATCTCAATCAAAGCACAAGTGCAGAAAACAAGAGAAAATGTGTCCCAAAATGATCTGCTAGCTAGACCTAAGTTCAACACTCATTAAAAAGTATTTTAATACTAAGCGGGGATAACATATATCCTTTAATAATGTCTTTGCTTACTATTCCATTTCAGGCCCAGAAACATTAGAAACCAAATCCATTAAATCAATGAATTATTCAATGGCACCATGAATAATAACTATGAGTATGAATATAACTCCCAGGTTAGGCTATATGAAAATGTAATTCTCTCTCTCTCTCATTTCCCCTACAGCTCTCCAAGGCCGACTACTCTGCAGGATGCCCGTGCGTAATTAGACCATAATTGTATCAGTGTGGGAAAGCACACTCACACATGCACGCTCTTTCTCTCTCTCTCTCTCACGCACGCACGCACGCACGCACACGCACACACACACACACACACACACACACACACACACACACACACACACACACACACACACACGCACGCACATTATTAGGCAGCGTTCTTGAGCTGTATTTGTGAATGGCATAGCAGGCTACTATGGAAACGGGGTGAATGAATATAATTCAATTAAAATATTCAACGACACAGACTAATTGTCAGCTAAAGCATGCGTGCAGTTTGGAGATGGGCGGGCTGGAAAAAGCCAGTAGGCTAAAATCTCTGTTGAAAGATGAGAACAGCCGTGGAGGTGGGCAGGGCAGAGGGCAGGTATGGCTATGAGGGGTTATTATAGGGGGGGGGGGGAGACGTTTTATACTTTTGCTGCAAATGATCTTTCCCAAATCTTTGCTCATGAGTCCCGCGCCAGGAGCTCGGCATTGCGGCCCGGTCTCCCGTCCGCGTGTTCTTGGAAACGGCGTCAGAGAGCAGCTGAGAGAGAGGCTTAACATTTCAAAACTCTGGCGGTAGGCTGCAAAGTTTCCACCCTGAAAACACGCTCTGTCATGCAGGCAGCAGCAGTCTGGAGCAGGACGCGTGCAGGCCAGGTGCGATGTTTCATAGGAGTTTATAGTTTTAATGCGTTGCTTTCCGTTGGGCAGGTGATTTTTACTCGAGACAATCTGTTACCGCTGCAGATGCATTGTGTTGCTGCAGGTGTTTAGTTGAATTTATTCTGCGCCGTTGAGAATGCATGCATGCGTAAACTGTCGTTTGCCTTCGTTTTTTTGGACCGTGAAGTTTTGATGAAAACATTTTGTCGGTGAATCACAGTTGGTTATTTAAAATAATTTATCCTGGAGGCTAATTCTATAATCTCAATTGCCCAGGGCCACATCTAATCATCCTCCACCAAATCACGTTCCAGCCACGGGATGCTCGCGTAAAAGTCTGCAAAAAAGTTTGCAGCAAAGAAAAAGTGGGATCTCGGACCGGTAGCCTATTCAGTCATAGATGTCCGCTCAGCTGGAAAGAGGCCTGCAGGATACCACCGCACAACTTGACGCACTGAAACCCGAAGTCGGCGAGGAAGAAGTTGACGTGACGAGTCTTGACGGATGCCGCGGGGACGGAGGAGGGGAGAGGCGCCGGGCGGGCCAGCTATCCCCGGAGCGGCAGAGACGCGCGGCGGGCCAGCTGTCCCCGGAGCGGCAGCAGCAGCAGAAAGCGCGCAAGATGACCCGCAGCCCCAAATGCGCCCGCTGCCGGAACCACGGCGTCGTCTCGTGTCTCAAAGGTCACAAGCGCTTCTGCCGCTGGAGGGACTGCCACTGCGCCTGCTGCCTGCTGGTGGTGGAGCGGCAGCGCGTCATGGCGGCGCAGGTCGCGCTGCGGCGGCAACAGGCAGCGGAGGTGAGGAGAGAATGAGCTATAATGATCGTCATTACAGAAATATAGGCTAAAAAGCACAATTAATTAGCATTTCCAGAGAGCTTTGCCCTCCTGTCCTCTTATAACCTATCTTGCGTCAGGATTTTCTGTGATTTCATATCATGAATTTATCTTATCCTACAATGTCGAACCAAAAAGGGGAGGAACACTACTGTCAAAGGTGGGTATTGGTAAAATGAGTAATATAGGTAGCTTTACCCTCCACTAGCTCGTCTTTCTCTATTCTGAGGATAGCAGAGAAATAGGCCTATTCCTACCTGAGAATATAATTTAGGCTACCTATGTTTCACATCAATCACAGCAGGCTAAATAATATCAAAATACAATTGGGGCCTTATGGGAGAAAATCATAAAATGTAGCTGTGAGAGCAAAATTATTGATTGATTGCTTCACATAGCCTAATAGGATAGATTTTTTTTTCTTCACATTTGTGGGTGTTTGCCTTATAATGATCGCTGACTGCAGTTCATGATTTAGCACCTTTATGTTTACATCACTGGTTTCCTCTAGCCATCCTAGCCTATACATTTATGAGAAGAAAAGCTGAAAAATGTATTAATATGGATGAGCATCATTGAGAAATGTTAGATTTGCACAATTATTACACATCTTGATTTTCGACTGTCTGATCTTATGGCAATGTAAACAGGAGAAAAACCATTTAGCCATCAAATGATCCATTCTCTGCAAATGACTTCATGTTACTCATTGACATTGGAGTGAGTTCTACATTTGTAATTTAAGGCAAAACGTTATTATAGAATTCTCTTAATATTGTAAATAGATGTTAAATAATTAATGTCTAAATTAAAGCAAGTACAGTAGTAGGCTATATAGTCCTATAGTCAGTGTTTGTTCTTTAAAAATAAAGTAATGTGTGAAATAGGAAATGTGTGTCATAGTAGGAAAAAGTGTCATATTTGTGACTTTGTGAATGTGTGAATTTGAATTTTAAATGTACCAGATAAAGTTTGATTTTTATAATTCCAACTGTTTCTACTGATATATCTAAATATATTTTTGTATGTATGTTCTCAAACAAATTTATAAACACAATGCACATCCACTCAGTGTTGCAGGTGCAGGACAACAGACGATCAATAGCAGATTAAAAAAGTAAGAGTCCACACACTGTAGGGCTATAGTAGACTTAACTCCCAGTTTATTTGTTGAGTATCGATGTTTTCTGTCATGGCGACCTTCATCAGAAACTGAAAATTCTGATGAAGGTCACCATGACTGAAACGTCAATAATACCCAACAAATAAAATGGGAGTTAAGTCTACTATGCAGTGTGTGCGGACTCTACTTTTTTTAACCTCAAACAAATTTAATGAGCGGAGAGTGGCAAAACAGTATAGCGCTCACTCTTTACTCACATATATTTTTCTGAATGAAAACTAAAGATGTACTCCCCCCCCCCCCCACACACACACATCTCTATATATTCACTCCTCTAATAATTACCCTTGGGATACAGGCACGCACGTGTAAGGCAATTATGTCTAAATGTCTAATTCAGCTGTTTCGTGTTCCTCCCAGGGCAAAAGGGGGGTCAGGTGCGCGGCTCCGCTGCGGAGGACGGCGTATCAGCGCTACACCAAAGCAGCCGAGCCTAGCGGCGTGGCTAAGAGCATCCTGCAGGGTATGGCTTAATGAACACCTCATGTCCTGTCTCATTACCCCACTGTATCTCTCCTCTGCCAGACAGTGATGGAAGGGCCAGCCCAGTGTTTGTCTACAGGAGTCGGTAGCCTTACTCATTCAGTATAGATCAAAATGGAATCCTCCGAGTCGATGCTTTCATTTCACGCATCATGGGTGGGGGGCAGGCAGGCAGGCAGGGCGGATTCAGAGACACGATCACGGATTGAAAGAGCAAGTGTGTGCAACATGGTTCATTGTGTGCTCGTGGAAGAAGTGACTCACTGCAGGGCCCTAAATGGCACAAAGATTGATGCACGACTCTCATACTGACTCATCTCGCTCTTTGTTCACTGGAAAGATTCAATCATTCACAAGTCACACAGAACTCCTCTCAGGCTAGCCGAGTATAGCTACGCTACACGCAACAGGAACATTTCCACCAATGACACTGCCTGTGCTGTGCTGTGTGCAGTCTAGCGGCCCTCGGTCTGTTTGTGTTTGCATTTCTACCCGGGTGATTAAAATTATGCAAATGCGAGCAATGGAATCGCTGTGTGTATTTACTAGTAGTTTTGGAGACAACAATCTGAGGGCGTGTTTTTTTCCTCCGAGCAAGCATGCCTCACACGCTTACATGCAGGTGTACTCATTCACCCACAAACACACACACACACACGCACACACGCACACACACACACACGCACACGCACACGCACACGCACACGCACACGCACACACACACACACACACACTCTCTCTCCCCCTCAGGCGAGTGTGACGTGTCACTCTGAAGCTTACACACATACACAGTGTAATCATACTGCACTACAAGGCCCGCTTGGCCTACAAACTGGCAGTGCCACTGCTTGAGTGTCATTAGCCATCGTGGATGCAGCACCTCATTTAGAAACAAACCGGATGATTCCGATGGCAGCGTATTCACAACACATTACTGTAATAAATAGTACTGTGTATCAGGGGCGTTTCTAGGTCCTGAAGACATTGGGGGCTTTAGCCAGGTACCCCGACGGGGAGGAGGGGTAAGGGGGGAGGGGGCTCCCCCCCCACCCCACTCAAAAAAAATTGGTTTTTCCAATCCGTAAATACCCATGTTGTGAGTCATTTGAGATGGATACAGAAGAACAAGATTAGTGGGTCTCGAGGTCCAGGGACCACCAGAGGTCCTTGATAGGGTTCTGGCGGGAGTCCACTTAGCAAATTTACATATTTTATTTTATTAAATATTATATCTCAATGGTACGAACCCCCCCAGTAACTCCTGTGAAGGTATTTTATTAAGGTACACGCTTCCTGTAAACCTAAATTCTGATGGTGCCGTTTTTGTATCATATGGTACTTTTATTTTGAAACTTAGAGCGGACGTAGTGATGTTATATCTACGCTACTTGACGTAAGGTGTACTCACCGGCCGGTCGCAAAACACATGTCGCTCTTCAACCTACGGTTCTATCTAATCAAAAGCGCCTAGCTGGAATTGGGAACAACGTATTGTTTGTTGTAATGGTTTAATGAAGCAGTGATGTGTGGTTTTGTTTAATGTAACTGTGAAGTGAAGGCATTGTTATTGTGACAGTCATGCTAACGTTAGCTTCTATAGACATTGGAGTGGATGGCTGTGGCTTCATGCTGATGCTAGCGTTGTAGGTTGTATGGTTAATAATATTCTGTGTGAAGATATTTTCTGAGATAAATGGGCCTTGAGCATCAAGGCCCATTTATCTCAGAAAATATCTTCACAACTGTTTGACTTTGTGCCATTCTTGGTGTCTGATGTTCTGCATGCCCTGCAGACACTTGACCCCAAGAAGACTGCTGGGCCTGACGGCCTTGATCCTTTTCTTCTGAAACTGGCAGCTGTGATTGTAGCTCAACCAATCACAGACATTTTCAATCTCTCTATTGCTTCTCAGAAACTGCCTGTCTTATGGAAACAAGCCTTTGTCACACCTCTGTTAAAGTCTGGTGACTCAGCTGAAATGAATAATTATAGACCTATTTCTAATCTTTCTGCTTTAGCAAAGATTTTGGAGTCTCTAGTATCAGACCAGATTAAAATGTTTCTTGACTCCAACAATATACTAAATCCTATGCAATCGGGATTCAGACCTGGGCATAGCACCGTTTCTGCTAGTCTTAAAGTATTAGATGATATTAAGGCTGCCATTGACAAGAAATCTGTTTGTGTTGCGTTATTTGTTGATTTAACCAAGGCATTTGATACAGTTGATCATGCTATTTTAATTGACATTCTTTTGAAGGCGGGCTTCTGTCAGAATGCGGCTGATTGGTTTCAGAGTTATTTGTCCGACCGCACGCAATTTGTAAGGTTTGGTAATGTTGTTTCAGATCCTGTTGTCTTGGAGAAAGGGGTTCCCCAAGGTTCCGTCTTGGGGCCTCTTCTCTTCCTCCTATATGTAAACAAAATTTGTGATCGTCTGAAATACTCACAGTACCACATGTACGCGGACGATACTGTTCTGTACTCCTCTGCTCCTTCCTGTGAAGCTGCTATTGCCAATCTTCAATCTGATTTCACCTTTTTGCAGCACGAGCTTAACGAAGCTAAGCTGCTCTTAAATGCCAGCAAAACTAAGACAATGTTATTTGCACATAGCAGCACTGTGGCTCCTCCGCTTGCTATCCACACACTTGAAGGGACAGCCATTGAGTATGTGGATACTTATAAATATCTAGGCTTTTGGCTGGATAAGGACCTAAATTTTAAACACCATATTGCAACTCTGTCCAGGAAGCTCAAATTCACTTTGGGCTCCTTGTATAGATTGAAATCGTGTTTTTCTATGCCTTCTCGTAAACGTCTGGTGGCAAGCCTGTTCATGTCTCAGTTAGACTATGGCGACACTATCTATAGATTCGCGTGTCCTACTACCCTGGCCAAACTTGATCCACTTTTTCATGCTGCTTTGAGATATATTTCCACCTCAGGTTACAGGACCCATCACTGTATCTTGTACAATCTAGTCGGATGGTCCTCCCTGACTATGCGTAGGTTGCAGCATTGGTATATTCTCATGTATAAGACCATTCTGGGTAAGTTACCCTCTTACTTATGCTCTAAATTTGTGTCCATAACTACCTCGTATAATCTCAGATCCAACTGGTTGCGCTTTAAAGTGCCTCCTGTACGGACTGAGGCTGGCAAAAGAAGCTTGTCTTATTTTGGTCCCTGGTCCTGGAACGACCTGCAGACACGTTTTAAGTTGGTTTCTTTGATTTCGTTGTCCAGTTTTAAACACAAGTTGTCAGAGGTTCTTGTCTCGAGCTGCTCCTGTGGCAACATTTAAATTTCCACTGTGCACTTTGTCTCTTTATGCACTTTATGCCTCGTAGCAATATTTGGACTCCTCTGTGCACAATATGCCTCTGCACTTTATGCCGCTCTTATTATCATTTTATGACTATGATTTTAGGATGTATGTATGATTTTAGGATGTATGCTTTTTACTATTACTTCTGATGCAGTGTTGGTGTAGTCTGTGCTCTGTTTTAATTAGTTTTTGTATTTTGTATGTAAATGTGTGTATGATCTGATCTGTAACTTGCTGCCTTCTTGGCCAGGTCGCAATTGTAAAAGAGATTTCGTATCTCAATTTGTTTTACCTGGTTAAATAAAGGTTATAATAATAATAATAACTAAACAACTAAATAACATAAGATAATTTCATAGTTGTAGCTACTGTGATGCTGTGCATGTTGGCGCATGTCATTTGTTTGAATAATTTCATAGTGAGATGATGAGCTCGTGTGGAGAGGAGGTGGTGAGGAGTGAAGCAGAAACATTATGTAATGACACACTATGACAATAGTAACTGATAATTTGGTCCTGCATAGCCTACTGATATTTTCTGTTTGTTTTTTTTAGAAAACTGTTTAGAACTCTGACTTAATGATTTTGCTTTATTTATTTTATTTTGTTGTTTATTTGATTGTCTGTTCCAATTTTGTAAATGTTTAGTCTGATTTTTTTGTATAATGTACTGATTATTAATGCCAGACTTTGTTTATTGGAAAAAATAAATAAATAAAAAAAAAAAAAAAAAAAAAAAACTAGGAAAAAAACATCCGGGGCTAGGAAAAAAACATCCGGGGCTCTAGCCCCGGAAGCCAGGGTCTAGCGACGCCCCTGCTGTGTATTCACAACACATTACTGTAATAAATAGCACTGTGTATTCACAACACATTACTGTAATACTGTGTATTCACAACACATTACTGTAATAAATAGCACTGTGTATTCACAACACATTACTGTAATACTGTGTATTCACAACACATTACTGTAATAAATAGTACTGTGTATTCACAACACATTACTGTAATACTGTGTATTCACAACACATTACTGTAATAAATAGCACTGTGTATTCACAACACATTACTGTAATAAATAGCACTGTATCAACACCTGGTAATTACTGTAATAAATAGTACTGTGTATTAACAGGGTATTCACAACACCTGACAATTACTGTAATACATAGTACTGTGTATTAACAGGGTATTCACAACACCTGACAATTACTGTAATACATAGTACTGTGTATTAACAGGGTATTCACAACACCTGACAATTACTGTAATACATAGTACTGTGTATTAACAGGGTATTCACAACACCTGGTAATTACTGTAATAACCTGATGATTTCAATGGCAGGGTATTCACAACACCTGGTAATTACTGTAATAAATAGTACTGTGTATTAACACCTGCTGGCCTGCAGTCAAATCCTGTTTGAGCCTCTATCTTCTTTACAGCCCTCTCAGCTTCCCTGCACTCCTAAAGCAAAGTGACACCGTTAACCAAATGCAGCATTAAAATAACAAACAATCAAACAATTAAACGTATAAATAATTCAGCAACTGGTTGTAACGGCTTCATCTCTACTAATTCCAGGAATCTATGTCTGTCTGTCTGTCCATCTGCGTGCGTGTGTGTTTGTGTGTTTATGTGTGTCTGTCTGTCTGTCTGTCTGTCCGCCTGCATGTGCGTGTGTTTGTGTCCTCCCAGAGGAGGAGAGGGGTATAAGCAGGGGGAGGATGGGATGGTGTGAAGAGTGGGAGAGCATAATGTGTGAATGTGGAATTAATTTTAATGCAAATTAATGTATGTAATTTTGTGCTCTCGCCGCCGCCGTGCAGGGGTCAAACCAGCAGCGGCGCTGGAGGAGGAGGATGCCTCCTGCTGGTCCAAACAGGCACAGCACGGCCTCGCCCCCCTGCCCTGCCCCACCATCAGCGCCCGCATGAGGAAGAGGAGAGCCTTCGCGGACAAGGAGCTGGAGAACGTGATGCTGGAGCGCGAGCTGCGGCAGAGGGAGCTGGAGAGAGACTTTCCCCTCTCGCCCCCTCCCCTCGTCTCCATGCTGCACCCTCCGCCGCTGCCTGTGTCCCAGAGCCACGGCCTGCACTGCTGCCCTCTCAGCAAGGAGCCCGCCTACATGCCCGTGTACAAATACAAGCCTCTGTACGAGTGTGACTTCCAGTTCTACCAGGGACTTTTCCAGCTGAAGGGCAGGCGCTTGTCCACGGAAGGCGGCTACGCTCAGCTAATGCCGTCGTCGGGCCGAAGCCCCGAGTGGACCGGGGAGGAGGAGGAGGTGCTGCCGAACGTCTGGACAGGCCGCGAGAAGAGAGAAGAAGCCCGTCCAGAGCTTTTGCACATACCTCGATTAGCAAACCGACGGCTCGATGCCTCCTCGGAGCCTTCCAAACAAACACAATCGATGGCCTCGAGTGGGTTTCCCGCAGTCGTGCACTCCCTTCTCGGGTCAGATCTGGGTTTCCAGGGCGGGCCGGACGTCGGCACTCCCGGCAGGACTTTAAACCCCGCGCCTCTGACAGCCAGGCGCTGGTGCGTGGGAGCTCCTGCCGCCCAGGCCGCTCCTCACACCAACACCGCCAAGAGCCCTCACAGCAACTCAATCAAGACTTCTCCTGTCAGGCCATTACCTTTCTCTGTGGAGGCTCTGCTGAGGGCCTAGAGGCAGATGGGAGGCAGAGTGGCTGGACAAACACTAGTAGTAGTAGTAGTAGTAGTAGTAGTAGTAGTAGTAGAACTACTGCTAGTAGTTCCCCTTCAAAGTGGAGTGCACAGGGTATATTCAGCCATGTTAAGTCATATGGCTGAATACGCTGTGCAGTCCACTTAGCTGGGAACTACTAAGAGATCGCAACGCAGCCTGAGAGTTGAGGCAGAGGGTATGAATGTAAAAGAAATGGCTGACTGCTTGTTGTGTTAACAGGTTGTGAAACACTGTCTTCTCTTGACGAGGGCTGGAAGGCTGCTGCACAACGGCATTCGGGTCAATATTTAAGAGGTGCCGTTGGCCAGCGCAATTTCAGGGTTGTCATTTACAGTGTTTGCATATTTTTTCATGAACAAAAAAAAATATTTTGTTATATTTTAAAGTATAATTAAAAATATTACAGTGAGAGATACGTATGTAATTTGTTTGTTTGATATATTATTTCAATTTGTATTGCCTACATTGACCTATTTTGTACAGTATACACTTCAAAAATGTAATCAATTTTGATTT
This sequence comes from Poromitra crassiceps, assembly GCF_964638095.1. Lineage (NCBI taxonomy): Eukaryota > Metazoa > Chordata > Actinopteri > Beryciformes > Melamphaidae > Poromitra > Poromitra crassiceps. The sequence goes on from NC_139632.1 coordinate 41,421,736, forward strand.
TTTTTTTTACAATCCTCTGTCAGCAGTGCGGCGGGAAAAGTATCCCGCACCTTTCTGCTTCGGCCCTCTCGCATCAATCATATTTTATTCTCTTTTCCTGCAAAAGAAATATACATCCATAAAACAAGGTTTGATGAAAAAGTCAAGTGCTGATTGAACTTGTGCCCAGTTCTTTTGTCTGCATTTCAAGTGGAAAGTGTCTAGATGTGGCGGGCTGCTCTCTGCTCAGCTGTCAGTGTCAAAACAAAGGAAAATAATATCCCCCCCCGAACTCAAACGAAAACTAACAATGAAAGGAACATGCGGTGAAGCAGGTGGTTTGCTGAGGGAAGCCAACATTTATAAAACATCTTTTCTATGATGTAGGCTAGTAAAGCAAGGAATAACAGCAAACCATCACACTGATACATCTACAAGTGTTTATGCCAAGTGAGCGACATGTGTTCACTATTTATTCTCATTTCATCAAGCACATTTAATACAGACATTTTGTCAGACTGTAGCCTACTGTATCATTATTATTGCATACCGTAACGTCCAGTGTTGGGCAAGTTACTGAAAACTAGTAAAAGTAGTAATGAGTTACAGTTACTTGTTTCAAAAAGTGTCTCAAAAAGTAATCAAATTACTTTCAAATCACTGCATAATAAAAGTAATTAGTTACAAGGGAAGTTAACTTTTGTGTTACTTTTAAAAGTCTGATTTGATTCTCTTATTAATGCACATATATCTGGCATACAGTCAAATTTGATCTATCATTGTACCTGCATGGGATGCTTGAATATTTGCTTATTGTGGAAGCTTATAGCCTACTCAAGTTAATTAGCCTGTGGGGCTTATAGCCTGCTCAAGGTCATTAGCCTGTGGGGCTTATAGCCTTCTCAAGGTCATTAGCCTGTGAGGCTTATAGCCTACTCAAGGTCATTAGCCTGTGGGGCGTATAGCCTACTCAAGGTCATTAGCCTGTGGGGCGTATTAGCCTACTCAAGGTCATTAGCCTGTGGGGCTTATAGCCTACTCAAGGTCATTAGCCTGTGAGGCTTATAGCCTACCCAAGGTCATTAGCCTGTTGGGCGTATAGCCTACTCAAGGGCATTAGCCTGTGAGGCTTATATCCTACTCAAGGTCATTGGCCTGTGGGGCTTATAGCCTACTCAAGGTAATTAGCCTGTGAGGCTTATAGCCTACCCAAGGTCATTAGCCTGTGGGGCTTATAGCCTACTCAAGGGCATTAGCCTGTGAGGCTTATAGCCTACTCAAGGGCATTAATTAGCCTGTGAGGCTTATAGCCTACTCAAGGGCATTAGCCTGTGAGGCTTATAGCCTACTCAAGGGCATTAGCCTGTGAGGCTTATAGCCTACTCAAGGGCATTAGCCTGTGGGGCTTATAGCCTACTCAAGGGCATTAATTAGCCTGTGAGGCTTATAGCCTACTCAAGGTCATTAGCCTGTGGGGCTTATAGCCTACTCAAGGTCATTAGCCTGTGGGGCATATAGCCTACTCAAGGTCATTAGCCTCTGGGGCTTATAGCCTACGCAAGGTCATTAGCCTGTGGGGTGTATAACCTACTCAAGGTCATTAGCCTCTGGGGCTTATAGCCTACGCAAGGTCATTAGCCTGTGGGGCGTATAGCCTACTCAAGGTCATTAGCCTGTGGGGCGTATAGCCTACTCAAGGTCATTAGCCGCCGGGGCTTATAGCCTACGCAAGGTCAATAGCCTGTGGGGCATGATCATAAACCGAATAATCCTCTGAAGTTGTCTGCTATTTTCACGTCCTAAAGTAACTAGTAACTAGCCCATTTACATGTCAGTAATTGTAATTGAGTTACTAAATTTGAAAAAGTAATTGGTTACTAGTTACTCCAAAAAGGCTGTTAAATTAGTAACTACTTACTCCCAACACTGCCCCTCAGATCGCATACTCTTCATTATTCCATAATCATTCATAATTCCAGACTGAGGGCAAGACTGGGTAATATTGGACTAAAAGATGATGGGGAGGTTTACCTAGGCGTTACCTAGGCGACATTGTTCTTTATTGTATGGCGGGCTTGACGCCGCCGTTGAGTTTGTTTGAACCCGCATTTGATCTCTATCCACTTTCTCTTTGGTTCTTTCCTTTTCCCTCGCTCTCCCACTGCAATGTCCCAGAGATGCAGGGCTCAGATAGTTCTGACAACTCTGGACCGCGTGGCGTCAACAGAGGTGATAGCACTCTGTGGCTTTGTTTGCCGGTATCTACCAGCATCAGTGAATGCATTTCTCTTTTTTCACACACACACACACACACACACACACACACACACACACACACACACACACACACGCTCGCACACACACACGCACACGCACACGCACACGCACACACACACACACACACACACGCACACGCACACGCACACGCACACACACACACACACACACACACACACACACACACACACACACACACACACACACACACACACACACACACTGGCATGAAGGAAAATGAGCTTGTAGGCCTGCCAGTGCTGGAACAAGTGAACCAATGTGTTTTATTTATTGTACACTTATCAGCACAGATTTCACAATATTAAGACGTTGCACACGCAGAGGGTGCAAATTGCCACTTTCACCGCCATGATAAAAAGACAAACATCAATCACAAAGGGGGTGATAATGACTTCCACGTTAGAATAACGCAGAGGGGATATCAATCTATTCTGCAGGTGGGAAAAGCTCATTTATCCAACTAGGCATCTTGTGCGCTATACGTGCGTTCGATTCCTATAAGCTGCGTGGGCTCAGAGGGCTGAGGAGGGGGGGGGGGGGGTGGAGGGAGGCGGCAGAGAGAGCTGGGGGGTATTGGAGCCAGTGCGCTGACAAAGCAGTTGAACAGGTTGAAACATGTTTCGGGGGGTTTGTAACCGCTGCTCTGCCTTTTGGCCGCCCACCTCTGCTCTCTCTCTCTCTCTCTCTTCTTCCTCATTTCCATTTGAGCAGGATTGATTTCACGCCGTCCGTCCAGGGCGAGAGAAGCTTTGCGTTGGCCTCGCCTGTGATTCTGATGCTGTGGCCTCGCCTGTGATCAGGCCCGGTGTTAGGGGGGGGGGGCTGACCGGGCCGGGCCCCCCCATTCCCCAAACTGGCCCCCCCATTAATTTCTTTTTTTTTTTTTTTTGCTAAAAACGTTTTTCCGTTTTTCTGTTTTAAAGTTTAAAACGGAATCTGGCTGTCATTAGGCATTGGTTAACTGAATGCTATTGCTAACTGTTACTTTGAACATCCATTTGCAATAATTCTGGCTGGATATTAACTATTGTAAATTTGTCACAATGAATGCAATTTGTGCACAATGTGTAAATACATTTAATATTAATTGTTTAGCCCTAATTATTTGTAA